>NC_092386.1:57273346-57573346 GCF_030028105.1 Mobula birostris | reverse complement strand
GTTCCTTCCAGTGCTCCAGTTCCCTCCTATATTCCAAAAACAAACCGATTGGTAGGGATCAGCAAATTGTGTGCATGTTATGTTGATGCTGGAAGCATAGTGATACTTGGTGGGCTACCCACAGAAGATATTTGGAATTTATTTATTTATTGATAAATTCAACAGGTTCGAACTGGTCCTTCAAGCCATGCTGCCCAGCAACCCCCAATTTACCCTTAGCCTGATCACAGAACAATTTACAATGATGAAGTAACCTACTAACCAGTAGGTTGACGCATTCCACTGTATGGTTTGATATTTATTATTATTTGTTTTTTTTTTATTAAAAGTGATACAACTCAGAACAGGCCCTTCCGGTCCACCGAACTGTTTGCACCACACCTAATTTAACCCTAGTTTAATCACACAATGACTGCAGGAGGAAACCAGAGCACCCAGAGGAAACCCACGCGGTCATGGGGAGAATGTACAAACTCCTTGCAGATGATGCTAGAAATTAACACTGAACACCAATGCCCCGACCTGTAGTAGAGTCGCAACCATGACACCCAATTGATGTTTCAATGGGCATGTGGCAATGGAAGTTAATTTGTAAAACTTAATATGTACTTTTTTCATGTCTCTAATACTTTATATATCAATTCATTACTTTAGTACTAAAGTATTAATATCATTCCATTGCTCAAGAAGGGTCTAGGAAACTATAACGAGCCTGACTTCAGTTGCTGGGAAGTTAATACAGCGAAATTCTAAGTAACAGGATATTCCGTCATCACTTGGATAGCAAAGGCCTGATTCAGAATAGTCACCTAGTTTTGCAAGTGGGAGGTAATGTCTGACAAATTGTTTTCAGTTTTTTGAAGACCAACAGGATAGATGAAGGCAGGGCAGTGGATGGTGAACTTCCGCAAGGCCTTTGCCAAGCTCCCACATGGCAGGCTGATCTGAAAAATTAGGTGGCATGGGATGCAGAACTGACTCAATGATAAGGACAGGGTGATGGTTGAAGGTCAATTCTCTGACTAGAGGCCTGTGACTAGTAGGGTGCCCCAAGGGTCAGCATTGAGACCCCTGTAATTCACTACTTATGTCAATTAATAGAAAATTAATTTATTGACAAAGCGCATAGTAGGCCCATCCAGCCCTTCGAACCACGCCACCCAGCAATTCCCTAAATTTAATGCTAGCCCATCATGGGACAATTTACAATGACCAATTATCCTAGCAACTGGTACGTCTTTGGATTGTGGGAAGAAACCAGAGCACCCAGAGAAAACCCACGCGGTCACATGGGGAACGTTCACACTCCTTACAGGCCGTGGTGGGAACTGAACCCAGGGTGCCGACACTGTGAAGCGTTGTGCTAACCACTAGGCTACCGTGCCGCCCCATGTACATGGCATGATTCGCAAGCTTATTCGTGATAACAAAATTAGTGGGTCTTGTTGATAGTGAAGCAGGTTACAATGAATTGCAAAGAGGTCTTGATCAGTTAGGGACATTGGCTGAGGAGGGGCAAATGGATTTCAACTTAGAAGAATGTGAGGAGATGCAGTCTGGATAGTCAAACCAGGACAGAACTTACACAGTGAACTGGCAGGTAGCTAGAACAGGGGGATTTGGGAGTACAAGTGCCCAGATCTCTTAGAGCAGTCAAGCAAGTCGGCACGGTGGTGAAGAAGGCATTTAGCATATAGGCCTTCATCAGTCTGGGCACTGAGTTTAGGAGTAAGGACATCATGGTGCAGCTATACAAGTCGTTGGTGAGACTGCATTTGAAGTTTTGGTCACCCTGTTATAGGAAAGATAGAGTCAAATTGGAGAGAATGAAAATGAGATTTCTAAAGGTGCTGTCAGGACCAGAGGGCCTGAGTTATTAGGAGAGGTTGACCACACTGATCTATTTCCTGCAACACAGGAAAATGAGAGGTGACCTCACAGATATACTTGGATAGCTACATGGAGGGGCTTAGAGTCGATTATGGGCTAAACATGGGCAACTAGGACTAGCAGGGATAATGCTGTGGTCAGCATGGAGACTTAGGCTAAAGAGGCATTTCCATGCTGCCTAACTCTATAACTAAGTTACTGGGAAATTAATAGTTCAAACGATATTCTGATTTCTGTGTACACTGATAACTCTTCATTTACAAAACACTTTATCCTTACAGCAACTTATTTTACAACAGCAAATAGAGATTAGCCAACCATCTTACCCTCTATAATTTGGAGCAGCTTCTTATTGGATAAAAGCATCAGTTGCTCCAAGCATAGTGACTTAATTTCTTCTACAGAGCAGCTCTGCCGGAAACAAGGCACAATTACTGGATTGCATTAACCCACTGTATTATCATTGTTAATTTATTACATTAATAAGTTATTAGCATATGATTTGAATCATAAACTATGCAACTAATCTGTGCAAATAAACTGGGCACCTCTAAAATAGAAAAAATGCTAGTTTTACAATTATATTTAAAAGGGATGTTTTAACCACCTTCAAGCAGCTGGCAGAGATTTAAGGTCACTTTGCGAGCCAAGTTTGCCTGTTACTGATTTCTAAATGCAATCCAATGCAAATTAATTTTAATTTTTATTAATTCTCCATGAAATCAGTTAACAGTAGAAATAATTGTTTCTGGATTAATTCAATGACTTAATTGCAACTTTTTTCTCTAAATCCACCAGTTCAATTCCTTCCACATCTAGCCAACTTTTTAAATATTTACTTGAGCAGGATTATCTGCACTATTACAAAGGTAAATCATAGTTCAAAAATAATTTTTAAAAAAGAGTTAAGAATTTTAAAGTCAAAAAATGGGTCAATTAAAATTGAAAATAAATATATTTTGAAGGGAAAAATCTGTTTTACTCTTATTTACCCATTTATCTACTTAAAAAATCAAAGAATAAAGATGGCATGGAGTATTTCTGAGAATTTTTATCAAATGGTTTCTTGCTACGGTACCTTCAAAATATCTGGGAGCATTTTCTGGAGTTTCTTTTCTCCTATAACTCTGAAACACTGTTCAAGCATTTCTTTTCTGTCAGAGATATAGGAACTGATTGGTTTCAAGCAAATACCAAGGTCAAGGCCTCCATCTTCCAAGTCACTGGGCTCATTGGCTGTTTCCTTTTCTGAAGCAATTCTTCCTGCCTTCAAGAACAAGAGCAATTACAGTACTAAAATGCACACATAAACATTATTTCTGTCTTATATTAAAATATCGAATGTTGTGTATGAAAGCAAGAATGACATTTTGTAATCTGAAAAATGATGATGAGAAAATTTATTTGGTTAATGTAATTTCAATTCAATAAGCATATCACATGGCTATTTTACTCTCTAAACTACACAGACACTAAATAAAGCATCTAAAATAATTGCATTCAATATTGTAGGGAAAGTTTCTAATTATACTGCACAATTGTTGCACTGCTATAAAGAGGCTTAAATGCAAAATAATTGTGTAGGGTAGTAGAACTCAGAGAGAACCCATGGAATTCTGTTCTAATTAAATTTAAAAGTTAAAATTGAGTAAGAAATAGTTAAACCTCCAAATATCCTGATCCAATCATGCAAGTACATGTATCAGAGCTTGGAGGAAAGGATAATTCACGCTTCCTCTCTTAAACAATAATTAAAATTAAAGGCATCCGTTAGTCTTGCGAGACCATGGAGCTGCGCATGGAAAGTCTTCACTCTCCAGAGTGCAGGCCTGGGCAAGGTTGTAAGGAAGACTAGCAGTTGCCCATGCTGCAAGTCTCCCCTCTCCACGGCACCAATGTTGTCCAAGGGAAGGGCATTAGGACCCATACAGCTTAGCACCAGTGTCGTCGCAGAGCAATGTGTGATTAAGTGCCTTGCTCAAGGACACAACATGTAGCCTCGGCTGGGGCTCGAACTCACAACCTTCAGGTCGCTAGTCCTATGCCTTAACCACTTGGCTACGCACCCACACTCTTATACAATAATGGAAATCATAAATGACTAAAAAATATAATCTTCCGCCACAAGACTTCTTTGCAAAATACCATGCAAGTTAGCTTCCCTCCTCACCTTTCCACATTCTTGATTGTAAGATATTACTTAAGAACATATTCTAAGAATTGTGAATTCTGTTCCTCTCTAAATTGATGGAACAGGATTCATGGAAAACATGTCATATTCACCATTTCAGATTTCAAACACCACCAATGTTTTAGACAAAATAGTGGTAAACTTTGAACCTTAAGGAATTAAAAAGTCATAGATCGTTATCAGGCTCTGTAGGACAAAGAGTCTGAGTGCTGGATAGGTTGTGGGGGCAAAAGGGAAGGGTGAGGAAAGAGGAGATTGGGTCACACAAGAGTGGGATGCAGGGAACACTGGGCTACACAACCATGGGGCTGGGGTAGTGCTTGGAGGCAAAGCTAAGAGCCTTGGGCAGGAGACTAGGCAGGGAGTCAGTAAGTAAAGGGGCCAGAACATGTGGAGCAAAACTTCAGGGTTAGGATGCAGAGAATGTAGATATTTAACAAATGCATTCTGGGCAAGAAGCCGATGATGATTCATGTAACCTTGCACATGAGTATAAGAGGGACAGTGTTAACAGCTGGGTGTGTGGTACCTGTACCCAAACCATGGCAGAAATCTGACTGTAAGGAGCCAGTATTAAGGTTACATCTACTACAGGGCTTAGGTGTACCCTGGTACAAGGATCAAGAGTACTAGGTTAAACACGACCTAGCGCCTTTGCCTGAGTGCAGGGATTGGAGCCAACATTGTGTGTCAGAACCACAGTATATGTGGTACAGATAAGGGAAAGTATGTAAAGGATGGAAAGTTATTGAATGGTTTATTGTATATAATTTTATTTTTGAATAAAGTATATTTTGAAATTTTTAAAAAATGTGGTACAGATTGTACATCTAGTACAAGATGCTGACTGAGATTTTAGTACAGGACATGGCTACTGAAACACATAGGGCATGAGGCCTAAAAAGCTTTATATTAAGATATACATGTCACAAACTATCTCTACTGGGATAAATGGGGCATAAACTTGAAACCCAGGTTCAAGAGGTCAATACTACAGTATATATGAAGCAATATTGATAATTGGGTACAACGGATCAGCAGCCAGGAAAATGATGCACTGGGTTGAATACCAGGTATAGGATAATTGGTACAAGTTTATACACTCAGTAACCACTTTACTCGGCAGATTTGTACACTTGCTCGTTAAAACAAATATCTAATCAACAGATGATGTGGCAACAACTCATGTAGTCATGGTCAAGAGGTTGTTGTTGTTCAAACCAAACATCAGAACGGGGTAAAACGTGTGATCTAAGTGACTTTGACAATGGAACGATTGTTGGTGCCATATGGGGTGTTTTGAATATCTCAGGAACTAATGATCTCCTGGGATTTTCACACACAGCAGTCTCTAGAGCAGGGTTTCCCGTCCACAGACACCTCGATTAATGGTTGGGGACCATGGCATAAAATAGGTTGGGAACCCCTGCTCTAGAGTTTACAGAGAATGGTGCGACAAAAGGAAAAAACATCCAGTGAGCAGTAGTTTTGTGGGCGAAAACCCCTTGTTAATGAGGGGTCAGAGGAAACTGGCCAGACTGGTTCTAGCTGACATGAAGGCAACACTAACTGAAATAACCCTGCAATACAACAGCGGTGTGCAGAAGAGCACCTCTGAACACACAATTTGAACCTTGAAGTGGATAGGCTACAGCAGCAGAAGACTGCAAACATACATACTGTGGTTACTTTACCAGAGGAGGTACCTAATAAAATGACCACTGACTGTATGTGGCACATGGTCAATAATAACCGGGCACAAGCGGAGAATACTAGGGAATATGGGACATAGGGCAGGTGCCCTGACACAAGGGTTCATTGGCAGGGTAAAGAGAGAATGAGGTTAACACCTAGACACAAGGGTTACATGGGTTAAAAGAGCAATACCAGGTAAAAAGGCCATTACTAAGGTATATGAGGCATACGGTTTACTCTTGGGTTTAAAGATTCAATACCCAGATACACTGTGCACAGAACTAATGCTCTATGTGGCTAGTACCAGGGTATACAAGACATAAGGCATTTTGCCAGATACAAGTGATGAGCTACAAGGCAAGGAGAGAACAGGGTCGATATGGAGGTGCAAGAGTTTGTTTACTGGACTAAAGATCACAGGGGCAAACAGGTGCTTAGGGCAGATGTATGAAACAAATATCAGCACTGATACTCAGATGTAGCAGATTGTGATAGGGGACATGGAATCAATACCCAGTTGCAAGGGGTTGGCTCAAAGTTAACCACAGAGTTAGTATCTGTGTGCAAACTGGGTATATGAATGGATGTTTGATAACTTAGCAAAAAGGACCCATGCTGAGATCCAAGTGTAAGTGCCTGTACTGGAATTTAAGAATAGCCTGTTACAGCAGAGTGTTATCAGCGCACTTGGAGCATTGGTCAATACCTAGCCTTAGAGAACCTGTACTGGAATACATGAGGCAGAGGATAAGTACCAGTTTACAGCAGATTGGGGTCTAAATGATCAGCACTGATACCAGGGTTGGAGTACTTCGTGCATAGCCCAAGATGCTTGACCCCAGAATCCTTTTACCACTTCGAGACTCAGTATCAGGTATCAAGCTGAAGAGGCTTTAAGGTTGGGTTATAGATGACAGATACGTGGTGTAGTAGGTCGGTACAGATACTCGCTTGCAGGGGTGCAGCAATGGAATCAAAGCATGAGGGCCCAGGTAGGTGTGAGGGGAAAGGGCATGGAGAGGGAACAGGGGTCGGGATGGGGGACGCGCAAGGCAATCAACTCCTTTATCCCGAATTAGCCACAGTTGTCCGACGGTACTGCCCTCACCTCGACGGCACTGGAGTCCGAGTTGAGGCGTTTCCTCTCGCTATGACTCTCTTCGCCATGGCTCCGCTTCCGCTTCTTGTCCCTGCCCGACCTCTTCCCCGCCATCATCCGACTCCGGTCCCGACCCCCGACCGGCGGCCGGAAGAGCCCGGGCCGTTGCTTCCTGTCTGATTCGAGTTCGTGGGCCGGGCCGGGCCTACGGGAAGTCTGTCGGACCAATAGAAGAGACAGCAGAAGAGTCGGAGAACGCTCGCTGTCCAACGAGCGTCAGCGCTCCTTCATCCCGCCCCACTGATCTCCTTCCTACTACTTATCCATGCAAGCGGAACGAGTGCTAACTTGCCTTTACACGTCCTCCCCTCACTACCGTTCAGGGTCCCAAACAATCCTGCTAGCTGAGGCGACACTTCACCCGAGAGTCTGCTACGGTCGTGTACAGTACTGTATCCGATGCTCCCGGTCTGGCCTCCTGTCTATCGGTGACCCAACGTAGATTGGGAGACCTCTTCGCCGAGCACCTACGTTCCGCCCGCCAGAGCAAACGGCATCTCCCAGTGGCCACCCATTTTAATTTCCACTTCCCATTCAGACATGCCTGTCCTTGGCCTACTGTACTGCCGCGAGTCCACGCTGAGGTTGGAGGAGCAATATTTTATATTCCGTCTCCTTTTCCCCCCTCTCCATAACTCCTTTCTTGCTCATCGCCTCCCTCCGGTGCTCCTCCCCCTTCCCTTTCTTCCATGGCCTTCTACCCTCTCGTATCTCATTCACCAATCTTCTTACCGGCTCTTTACTTCACCCCCTCTCCCGGTTTAACCCATCATCTACTCCCTTTTTACTTCTTCCTCCCCTCCCCCCACTATCTTACTCTGACTTCTCATCTTTTTTTCTATTTCTGATTTTCGTCAATTGCTTATTCTTTTCCATAGATGTTGCTTGGCCTGCTGAGTTCCTGCAGCATTTTGTGTGTTGCGCTTGGATTTCCTAATATTTTCTCAATTTCAATCTTGCTAATCTTTGACTCGAAAATTCTACTTTTGATTTCCTAGTCAGGTACTTTATTTGTAGAACAGATGTAAGCTAGGAAGTCATGAAAGCAGGATGACCTATTTCTTTCAAATTTGCCTTTTACACAAGTCAAACAGGACTGTTAGCAACACTGCATTTGCTTATCAACCAATGTTAAATTATACGAGACGAATCCAGTTAATACTACTTCTGATAGCTCTGCGATTTTGCTGTCTTCTAGATCTTAATATTCCGTACTTAATATTAAACATTATTCTTATTGCTAAGTGTTTTAAATGGTGCTGTAACAAAATAATTTCCCATTCGTAATCAGTAGTACTTATTATTACTTCTCTAATTCTTATACCCAAATTAATGACTGGAGATGCAATTTTCAAAATCCAGTCCTTTGGTTGAGATATTGAACTGAGGACCCCATCTGTTACTTAAACTTGATAAGAGGTGCCAGATGGAAAGCAGTGAAGTTATATTGGCAAGCTAGCCAAGATGCTCCCCTTAATCCTATTCACTAAAATTAATGTTAGTCCACTAAAATACCCCGAACTTATAGAGCTCCAGATTAAATCTTCCAGTTTGCAGTCATATACCTCTATACCCCTACTGCGATACCCTGCTCTCAGCATTCCCAATATCCTTTGTTCCTGTCAGATTTACAAACTTGCTCTCCACATCAACAAATACAGTACTGTGCAAAAGCCTTACTACATATGTGCCCAAAACCTTTGTACAGTAATGTAAAAGGAAGTCTTGAACCTATTCTAATTCTTGTTACTGAGCATGCTATGGATACATGCATGGATCTTTCTTCCTCCATTGCTTTACTATTCTCCCCTTAAAATTGTACATACTCAATCCCAACAGCAAGCATTATAAAACATTTTTACTACATTAATCACAATTACAACCCCACCCTGCTCCCCCCCAGCACTGAATCCTGTTTTGCCTATAGTTATCAAGCATCAACTAAGACTCTGTTGCACAGAACTTAGTATTATTTGCATGTTTTGGTTTCACAAGAGGAACATCTGGTCCACTTTGCATTTTGTAACATGAAGCCAGTGAAAGAAGTCCAGGATGAGCGGTAACACCAACTTTCTATAAATTGCTTGCTATAAATGGGTAAACTAGTTATGGTCAAAAGATAGCTTGTAACATTTCAAAAAATTAATCTAAGTACTGTACTGAAATAAAGTGGAAATTATTCTGCACACAGCATTTTGACAAAATACATTTTAAGGCTATAACTTTTTTTTATAAAATGGGACATGTAGTTATTCCACAATCCAGCATTATGCATTGTAAACAATACATGTCAATTTTTACATAGAAAATGCCCATAAACTCACGGTTGCAAGAAAAGGTTTGTGAACTCTTTGCAATTACCTGGTTTTCTGCATTACTCATAAAATGTGGTCTCATCTTCATCCAAGACATAATAATAGACAAATATAATCTGCCTAAACTAATAACACACAAACCATTACACCACTTCTCGTCAATACTGAGTACACAATTTAAACAATCACAGCCTAGTTTCAAAAAACATATGTGAACCTTTGAGGCAATGCCTTCTACAAAAGCTATTTGGAGTCAGGTGTTCCAATCAATGAGATGAGATTGGAGGTGTGGGTCCCGCCCTATAAAAAGAGAGTCAGGTTACTAATAGAGCCTGCTGTTCTCAAAAAAGATCTGTTTATGTGCACCATGCCTCGCTCAGAACAACTTTCAAAGGACCTTAGAAGAATTGTAGAGATGCATGAAGCTGGAAAAGGCTACAAAAGCATTTTTAAAGAACTGAGTGTTCATCAGTCCACAGTAAGAGAAATTGTCTACAAATGGAGGAAATTCATTACTGTTGCCACTGTCCCCAGGAATGGGCATCCTGCAAAGATCACACCAAGAGTACAACATGCAATGTTGAAGGTGAAAAAGAACCCAAAGGTAACAGCAAAAGACCTGCAGTAATCTCTGGAACTTGCTAAAGTCTCTGTTCATGTGTCCACTATAAGAAAAACACTGAACAAAAATGGTGTTCATGGAAGGACACCACAGAGGAAACCACTGCCACCTCTCCCCCCCCCCCCAAAAAAAACCCAAACATTTCTGTATGTCTTAAGTTTGCAAAAGACCACCTGGATGTTCCACAATGCTTCAGGGACAAGGTTCTGTTGACAGATGGGACAAAAGTTGAACTTTTTGGCAGAAATGCACACTGCTATGTTTGGAAGGGCACTGCACACCAACACCAAAACCCTATCTCAACTAAAACATCATGGTTTGGGGCTGCTTTGCTGCCTTAGGGCCTGGACAGCTTGCAGACATTGAGGAAGATAGAAACTTTGGCTGAGTGGTGTAACAACAACCTCTCATCCACTGTTAATAAGACCAAGGAAATGATTGCAGACTTCAGGAGAGGGAAATCGGAGCTCTATTGCTGTAGAAAAGCAGCATCCATCATAAAAGATCCTCACCTCCCAGGGCATGCTCTTTTCTCATTGCTGCCATCAGGAACAAGGTACAGGACTCAAACCACCTGGTTCAAGAACAGTTACTATCCTCAGTTATCAGGCTCTTAAACAAAAGGGGATAACTATATTTAAGGACTCTTTTATCCTGTTATTTCATGCTAGTTATTTATTATCTGCATTTGCAGAGCTTGTTTACAGTTATTCCATAGATTTGCTAAGTATGGCCGCAGAAGTAGAAACTCAAGAGTTGTATGTGGTGACATGAATGTACTCTGAAAATAAATTTTAGTTTGAACTTTGAATTCAAAACATTTACAGTGAATGTCAGGGTAGTGGTCCATCACCTAAACCAGTGGTCCCCAACCTCCGGGCCACGAAGAATGCCGGGGTGCAGCGGTAGCCGGAACGCACCCAGCACATCTTGAAGAAAAAAACCGAAATAAACAAGCTAATTAATTAGGTGCCACCCGGCATGTAATTAATTAGCATGTTTGTTTCAGCTTTTTTCTTAAAGGTGTGCTGGGTGCATTCTGGCTACAGCGGCACTGCTGCATTCTTCGTGGCCCGGTATCAGTCGGGGACCACTGACCTAAAACTTAATAGAAGTTCAATGATGCAACAGGACAATGATCCAAAGCACAAGAGTATTTTGTGTGTGTTGCTAATGACTTGTTGATCTGTTTTATGATGATGATGGAGGAAGAAATTTTGGCCAGTTTACCTCTTTTCATTCTCACCCCAAGACATCTATTATGCCAATTTAGACAGCAAAAAGCAGAGCACATCTTTGATAATGCAGCATTCTGTAAAATTTTCTGTCGAAATGAATTGAACCCACAATTTCTAACTTAGCAGAAAATGTATCAACAACTGAACCATACTTTCAGGGCTATTTAGTGGTGCATCTACAAAGTAGCAGATTAAACGTGCTGTAATTCATAAGCTTATAAATTCCTTGAGGAACATAAATTTAATGGTATTCTGTCAGTTTCAGCTGGCCAGACTGAGGTTTTATGTTCATATGGTTTTAGAATAATTACAATTACAGCCCACAGTTAAATACAAAAAATGTACAGAGATTATAAGCGTCAGCCTTGTTGATCTCATAATAAATACACTGGAACATCATCTCTGATAAGATCAAGTCACTTGAAGGTGAAGCCACTTGAGAAATTAATTTCTGCTAATAGATCTGTCAGCATGGTAAGAGTATTCCAACTGTACATTCAGACACTGTCATGTGATGATCGCAATTTGGCAAAAAGCTTTTGGCTACAAGAATGATTTCTACTGTGTCTAGTTAACTGGGTTAATTTTATTAGTCACAAGTTAAGAACTGGGACAGAACCTCAGTTTTTTTTTTTAAGCACTAACTTGTATTTGGGCATAAAATGAACATTTAGAATCTTTATTTTCCTTGGGAAAACCTACCAGATTTTATTGGTAACATCTTAACAAGGTGAGTCTGGATCAGTTCTAATGGAAACAATGGAATCCCACGCTGGATGAGCTCAAGAATTAATTTGGAGGAACCCAACTCTAGAAGAGCACATGAAGCAAACTATATATTACAAAAATAACACATTTTCTGTGATTAAGCCTGCCTTTCAAATATATTTTCTGCATAAAAATTATACTTTTCCTTGAAGCTCAAATGCAGGAAAAAATAGTAAATATAGCATTAGTTATTCATATCGTACAGTTAAAACCAGCTACTCTGTTACCTGATGAGTTCCATTATCTATAAAATACATCATGGGAGGAACAGAGGGTAAATGCTTAATCTATTTTAGGAGCCTTAATGTCAGTTAATGGGATTTTCATGTCCAACAAACCCATACCAATTGTTTACAAAGAAGGTAAGAATTCCTGCAACATGAAACAAGCTTAGAAATATAAATAGCACTCTCAAAGTACCAATGAATAAAGGTGTAATTTCAATTAGAAACTAGTAATGAAGAGAATTTAGATGTTTACAGGTGCAATTTTACACATAAAAGGTCACTATCCTAGATTATGAGAAACATCTTAAAGCACAAGAAGATATTCAAATATAAATCACATTTTAATAATTCTTTTATTGTTACTATTGTATGTTGTATTTCTGCAACAATTTTATCACAAGAATCAAATACTTCAGTTTCTTTAGCTCTCATATATTATTTGACAGAGTTTAAGGAATAATGTAATCAAAATTAATAGCACTTGACTACAACCCTTGAAAATCTATTATTAGACATTATAGCACTTTCAGAACAAATCTACAACAGTCCCCAACTTTAGCTGGATCTGAAACAGAAGAATATTTTCGGATCTGTGAATCAACTCCCAATGATTGAGCTAGTTGCAAGGCATTTGGATCATCACTTATAATTGTCCCAAGAGCCACCAAAAGTCTAAAAATTGCTTCATAATCTTGGAGGACTTCCATGGCTGCACTTATAATGGATAAACAATTTGCTTTACCTTCAATATCATTTCCTGCATGCAGATTTACTGCATAGTTTAATATCAAAGTAGATAGTGCTATGTGAACATTCTTGTTGCTGGATGATCTCATTTCAATTGCTTGAGAGAGTATTGCCTCCCTCAAGGACATCATGAGCTTTGAGCCATGTGTTTGGTTAGCAAAACAATTACAAACTGTTCGGAGAATAAGCATTTGATTAGCTGGTTTTCCCTGTAGATTGATCTTGTTTAAGAGGTAGTTGCTGAACTGTTTGCTGTAGAGTTCACTGCAGAAGTGTTCATTTACTGAGGGATGTCTTACAGCCAGACGCAGAATATCCAGCACAGGAAACACTATGTCTAAATTGAGGAGAGATTTAAAAGCAAGTAAAATTACACATCACTAATAAAAAAAACATTTAAAGATAAACAATGTATTTGAATAGTTGCATAAATATCTGAAATATCATAACATTTCACAACATTTTGAAAAACCTTTAAGTTGTCTCTCCCAGTCTATTTACAATGGGTCAATGACTTTCAAAAGTATATCAATTCTACACCTCTGCAAACTTATCCTTCTGTTAAATCCATTATCATATCAATACATAAAACAGTGAAAGACCACTTATGAAAGCTCATGGATGCAAAATGTTAAATGGTTCTCCAGAAATGTTGCATAACTTGTTTTCTTTCAGATTTCCTGAATGTGCCAAATGTTTGCTTTTATATATAAAATCTTGACAGAACAATTTTTTTTCAGGACATTAATATCCTGCATCTAAAAATAACAAGTGTTACACAGCCATTTCAAAGTTTAAAGTAAATTTATTATCGAAGCATATATACATCACCATATACTACTGTGAACTTCATTTTCTTGCAGGTATTCAAGATAAATACAAACACACAATACAATCAATGAAAAACCACATGCAACAAAGAAGGGCAAACCACCAATGTGAAAAAGACGAGAAGCTATGAAAATACAAAGAGAAAACAAACAAATAAGCAATAAAAGTCAAGAACATGAGTTCTGGAGCTCTTAAAAGTGAGTCCATAGATTGTATAATCAGTTCTGTGTTGGGGTGAGTGAAGTTGAGTGATGTTATCCCTCTGGTTCAAGAGCCTAATGGTTGAGGGGTAATAACTGTTCCTGAGCATGGTGGTGTGGGACTTGAGACTCCTGCACCTCATTCCTGATGGCAGCAAGAAAAGAGCATGGCTTGGATGGTGTAGTTCCTTGATGATGAATGCTGCATTCCAGTGACAGCACTCCTTGTGGATATGCTCAGGTCCTTAACCATGATGGATTGGGCTGTATCTACTGCTTTTTGAAGTTACTGATGACACGCTGAATCCATACAAACTTATAAGAAAGCACAAGCACTACCGTGCCTACTTTGTAGTGGCAGTTATCAGCTAGACCCAGGACAAATACTTTGATAACACCAAGGAATTTAAAGGTACTGAACCTCTCCACCTCAGATCTCCTGATGAGGACTGGCTTATGAAACATTGGTTTCCTCCTCCTGTAGTCAATAATCAGCTCTCTGGTTTTGCTGACATTGAGTGAGAGGTTGATGTGGAACCATTCAGCCAGATTTGCAAACCCCCTTCTATATGGTGATTCGTCACCACCTTTGATTTGGTCAAGAATAAATGGTGTCATCAGCAAACTTAAATTTGGCACTGGAGTTGAACTTGACCTCAGTCATAAATCTAAAGCAAATAGAGAACCAAGATCCATTTGCACAAGGAGGTACTGAGGCCTATGTCTTAGAGCTAATTGATCAGTTTTGAGGGGTTGATCGTGTTGAATGCAGAACTGTCTTCAATGAAGAGCTTCCTGATGTATGGATCTTCAGTGTCCAGTTGTTCCATGGTTGAGTGACAAGCCTATGAAATGGCGTCTGCTGTTGATCTATAGTGACAATAAGCAAGTTGGAGCAGATCTAAGTCGCTTCTCATGCAGGAGTTGATATGTTTCATCATTCTGAAAGTACTTCAAAGTCCAAAAGTTCAAAGTAAATATTATCAAAGTACATATGTGTCAGCATATACAACCCTGAGATTCGTTTTTCTGTGGACATACTCAGCAAATCTAGAGAACAATAATTATCACAGGATCAATGAAAGATCAACTAAAGTGCAGAAGACAATAAACTGCGCAAATACAAATAAATAGCAATAAGTAACGAGAACATGAAATAATAAGATAAAGAATCCTTAAAGTGAGATCACTGGTTGCGGGAACATCTCAATGGAATGGCAAGAGAATACCATGCATGGGCACCATGGATGCAAGTGCTTCTGGATGATAGTCATTGAGGCAGGTTAGCATGTTCTTCTTGGGTACTGATACAATTGAAGGCTGCCTGAATCAGGTGGGTACCTCAGATTGCGAGGGGTTAAAGGTATCAGTTTACACATCTGCCAGTTGGTTAGCACGTGTGCAGTACACAGCCAGATAGCCTGCCTGAGCCACATGCTTTCCGTAGGTTCACCCTCCTAAAGGATGCTCTCACGTCAGCTTCAGAAACTGAAATCACCAGGTTATTGGGGTCTACGGGAATTCATGAAGGTGCCTTCACCTGTGAGCAAAACCTTGTTGTCACTTTTTAGGAGGTGATACCATTCAAGCCCTGCCATAGCTGTCAAACACTCTTCTATAATTCAAGTTCGGCCCAGCATTGCCACTTTACATGTAATATGCCTTTCCAGAGGTTGTACCTGGACTTCTTGTATTTTACTCGGACACCAGACCTGAACGCCACTGATCTGGCCCTTAGCTAATTGCAGATCTCTTGGTTCATCCAAACAGATTGACATGAAAAACCTGTCCAAAACATTCAGCCCAGTTCAATCGACTGGAGAATGCAACATCTAGCAAAACAGCAGTTTGTGAAGTGAGATTTACATAAATGCAAATGTGTTCAGATAATGGTAAAAAGGTCTACTTCCTCACTATGACACAACAGTAATTCATTTATTACGAACAAGCCAGAGTTCATATGATTAGGTCTAAGCTTGTGCCCAGAGCAATCCCATAGTGGTCATAGGAAAAATGCATAAACTCCACACAGAAAGCACCAACAGTTGTGCTCTTACTATATGTGGGTATCATTGGTCCCTTTAATATTGAAAATTTGATGCAGCTGACAATTCCTTTGGGGACTAAGTGCCAAGCTCTAACAAAAACGCAGACTACGCAGAGAATTGTCACTGTCACAATTATACAGATTCCTTGTATGTGCCTGTAAATAAAAGTCATACAGCACAGAAACAACCCCTTTTGCCAACATTTATTAACATAAGGAGCAAACTAATAGTGAGCTTGCTCCTTACTTTTGTACACATTTCCTGTCCAGCCTTGATAGCAATAGTGATAAAAAAGTAAGGGAAATAATATGTCAATGGAAGATAGTTTTGGAAATGTTTGCTGTCAGGAAGGTGTGCATAAGGAAACCAGGGAGGGTGGGGGAGAAAATGCAATGTCAAGGGAAAAACCATAGCAGATGTAATGATTGCGTGCAATCCTTTGCCAAGAATGGCCTTTTAACCTACTAAAAAATGAAGACATACAGGTTCCCAGCATTTGCTCTATTCCTTTAGACCTAAATATTGGCACTGATTGCCAATGGAGATAATTAAAATCTCAAAAACTATCTTGTAATTTATTCGTACAATACGTTGGTTGATTATGTAGAGTTCATTTTTTCTTTGCCCAAATCTTGACTGCAGCAAGTTTTGAAATCATGCCACTAAAGACAAGTTTGGGTACTTTGATTGTTTAAATTCATTCCACAATTTTAGGGTGGAAGGAAAGGGCTTAGGAGCCCAATAAATTAAAGGTTTATAAGCACAGTAAATGTGAAGACATTATCCTGGGTAGAGGCTTAGACACAAATCATGAATGTTGATATA
Organism: Mobula birostris; assembly: GCF_030028105.1. NCBI lineage: Eukaryota > Metazoa > Chordata > Chondrichthyes > Myliobatiformes > Myliobatidae > Mobula > Mobula birostris. The sequence continues at coordinate 57,556,590 of NC_092386.1, read as the reverse complement.
GCCTCGTTTCATATTTAAATGAACTCATTTACTGGTATTAATTATTTTTACCCAAATCTTCAGTCAGAAGATTGGATGTTCTTTTAAGTTAGTTGCCACTTTCAGATCTGCCCAGAAAGGTCTCTCAAAATCAGAATAAGAATTTTCTTAAAATAATAGCAAAATTCAAGATATTCTACATCTAAAAGTTGCCAAAAGAAATGTAATGTGATTGTAGATGAAGAAAATGCATTATCTTCTGTGCATTGCCTTTTATTCCTCTATTATTTTTTCATCCATGTTCTTTATTAGTTTAATACTTATCTAACACTTAGTCTAAGTCAGAAGTAATACATAAATTTGGTTACAAATGTCAAAATGATTCTTCCACATGGTGTGAAAACTGATATTAATCTCTTCCTCCTCATTGTATACAGGCAATTACAACACAAAACCAGAAGTGGAAACCCAACTAATTTCACTGAAAGGAATATTGTTAGATACAAAAATCTGAACAACTAGAACAGTGAAATCTTAATACTTCAACTTCACATACTTAAGAAAAAAACTTGCAGCAAGATTTTCATTTAAATCCAGTCCTTGTTAAAATGATCCCCATTCTCTACTGATGAAATACTGTAACATGGAATAAAAGCACCAAAGGTGGTGACGAATCATCACATAGGAGGGAGACAGAAAATCTGGCTGACTGGTGCCAGAACAACAACCTCTTACTCAATGTCAGCAAGACTAAGGAGTGATTATTAACTTCATAAGGAGGAAACTAGAAGTCCATGAGCCAGTCCTCATTGCAGGATCAGAGGTGGAGAGGGTCAGCAACTTTAAATTCCTTGGCATTATTATTTCGGAGGACCAATTCTGAGCCCAGCATGCAAGTACAATTACAAAGAAAGCATGGCAGCACCTCTGCCGTAGGAGTTTGCAAAGATTCGGCATGACATCTTAAACTATGACAAGCTTCTATAGATGTATTGGGGAGAGTATATTGAATGGTGGCATCACGGCCTTGTATGGAAACAACGAATCCTTTGAACAGAAAGTCCTACAAAAAGTAGTGGATACGGCTCAGTTCGTCATGGGTAAAGCGCTCACCACTATTCAGCACAGCTGCGGGAAAGCAGCATCCATCATCAGGCACCCCCATCACCCAGGACATGCTCTCTTCTCACTGCTGCTGTCAGGAAGGTGGTACAGGAGCCCCAGAACTCACCCAGGTTCGGGAACAGTTATTAACCTTAAATCATCAGGACCTTGAACCAAAAGGGATTAACTTCACTTGTCCCATCATTGAAATGTTTCCACAACCTACAGAGTCACTTTCAAGGATTCTTTATCTCATGTTCCTGATATTTATTACCTATTTATTTATTATTATTTCTTTCCATCTTGTATATGAACAGTTTGTTGTCTTTTGCACACTAGTTGAACACCCAACTTGGTGCGGTCTTCAGTTGATACTATTACAGTTATTCTGTTATGGATTATTATATCCACAAAAAATGAATCTCGGGTTTGTATATGGTGACATCTGTACTTTGATAATGAATTTACTTTGAACTTATAAACTTTGAAACTAAGAAACCCAACCAAGTCATTACATTGAAGAAAACAGAACTTGCTTATCAATCACAGAACAAATAGCTACCGATAGATATTAAACCACCTTCTCTGTAAGGCTATAAAGTGAAATTATATTTTCTATACAGAAGATGAGTTACATTAAATATCCTCAATTGCAGTAATGTATTGATTTTTATTTTTACTTTCAGTTGCTCACAAGTGTTAAAAATACATTGACTATATTAAAAATTTATATCATTATTTGCTTACCATCTGGCCACTGAGCAGCCTTCCATAAGGTCTCTAATTGTTGTGCTGTGGGAGTCTCTTGTGAAGAAGGACTAGATACAACTGAAAGAAAGTTCTCAAGCATTTGCAGATCATCTTCAGACAGTTTTTGTTCAGCAGAAGTGCTCTCATTCAATTCTTTTAGTTTTCCTGTAATAATTATTGTTTTGGAAAGACATAACTATTATTTAATAAAGTACCTTAAAAGAATCAATCTTTGGCATAGCAATGTGTAGCAACATTAAAGTCACTTTATTACTAATAAAGTATACCAATACTTTGGGGGGATAATATGAAGAGCAAAATAACAAAAGCTTTGTTTCAATATAAGCAGAACAAGGGGTCTTACCTATTATCTGAATTGTATTAGCCTGATCAAACGTGACAGGATCTTTTTTGGGAAAGTAAGGGTTTCTGATGGCTGTTGTGAGTGCGCGACCATCAGCAGAAACATACGCATTTCCTCCTATGAACAATAATGTTTTTATAATGTAAAAGCAGCTTTCACAAGAATATTGCTGTTTCAGTCCTTGAGTACAACATATATTGTGGTCTGAGAATAATCCACAGAAAAGGAAAGTCCAAGCGTTCTAGACTACATGTTGAATATCTAATTATTTTTAAAATTCATCTCAAGCTAATAATCGTTAAATTTAAAGGCTAAAGGAACCCTATCCAAGTTTACAAAATTCTAAGAGTCACCAGAGAATGTTTTTGCCCTCAATTCAACATTGTATCACCTTGATCCATTCCCTATAGATTGAATTCACCTGCCATAAATGAATTATTTTGGTAATTAAGAGTTCTTGGAAAATAAATTATCAGATGCAATTTGTATGAAAAACTAAGTTAAATGATAAGTCAAAGAAACCTTTTTTTTTCCTAAATGCATTCTTAAAACTTTACCTGTAAATGGGTCACCTCCCGCAGAAGGATTAACACTAGATGTTACAGAACCAGGCACATAACGACCAGATCCTGTGATAGAAATAAACAATTAATATTATTTTAATATCGGTATGTATACAAGTTTACACAACTTTAAAAGTATTGAAATAGATATCAGCATCTGTCAAGTTTGTTTCATGTTTTTTAAGGAGTACTATGTCAGTACAAGAAGTTTTGCTGTGAATCTCAAATCCAGCATGGAGGAGCTAACCTAAGTGGCCCACAAAGATAGATGAAATGCAGATACACAAAAAATAACTGTTAGAATGCTATATGGATCAAACCATAAATATCAAGAGTGACGATACCCAAGCTGTCTCCATGTGTGGATGGAGTGGAGTTAAAGATCCTCACGAAAATGGAAATTGAATAAGACAAGAAACAGAGAACATAGAAACAGCAGTTGAACATGCATTCCCACAACCAATTACATCATGGCTCATCTTTACCTCCACCTCATTTTACTACCTTAACCTCAATACTGCTTAAAATATATAGCTAATCTCTTGCCACGCAAACCCAAAGAAATAAAGCTAAACAATTTTCTGAGATAAAAACAATCAAATTTTGGGATAAAGAAAAAGGATATACAATTGTATCAGCTGAATTAATCAGTCTGATGGCCTGGTGGAAGAAGCTGTCCCGGAGCCTGTTGTTTCTGGCTTTTGTGCTGCGGTACCGCTTCCCGGATAGTAGCAACTAGAACCGTTTGTGGCTGGGGTGACTTGGGTCCCCAATGATCCCTCTGGCCCTTTTTACACACCTGTCTCTGTAAACGTCCTGAATAGTGGGATGTTCACGTCTACAGATGCCCTGGGCTGACGCACCACTCTCTTCAGTCCTGCGATTGAGGGAAGTACAGTTCCCATACCAGACAGTGATGCAGCCAGTCAGGATGCTCTCAATTGTGCCACTGTAGAAAGTTCTTAGGATTTGGCAATCCATATCAAACTTCTTCAACCGTCTGAGGTGAAAGAGGCGCTGTTGTGCTTTTTCACCACAAAGCTGGTATGTTCAGACCACGTGTAATGTGTATATCAAGGAATCTAAAGCTGTTCATCCTCTCAGCCTCAGATCCATTGAAGCCTGTCTCCATTCCTCCTGTAGTCCACAAACAGCTCCTTTGAGGGAGAGGCTGTTTTCTTGACACCACTGTGTCAGGGTGATGACTTCTTCTCTGAAGGCTGCATCATTATTTGAGATTAGGCCAATCAATGTAGAGTTGTCAGAAAATTTAATTAGCAGATTGGAGCTGTGGATGGTGACACAATCATAGGTATACAGAGTGTAAAGGAGGGGGCTTAGGACACAGCCCTGAGGGACACCTGTGTTGAGGGTCAGAGGGGCAGAGGTGAGGGAGCCCACTTTTATCACCTGCCGGCGATCCGACAGGAAGCTAATAATCGAAACAGAATTACCTACTGAAATCACTGTAATACGAATAACCAAATTCAGGTTAAGGGTTCATAAATATCGGTGGACATTTTAGTATTTGTCAGTGCTAAAAATTATCAAAATGTTTAATTAAAACTCAAGTTTATGAGTTGATTTATTCAAAGGCACTTCCTAAAGTTAAACAATACCTGTGAAAGGATCCACTTCATTTGTGCCACCTGTTCCCATTCCACTTCCTGGTATGTAACGTCCTGAACCTGAAAAGTATCAAAATGTTATTGAAATGTCAAGCTTTCACTAATCAATTACAAAAAAGACTTATGATCAAGTGGAAAAAAGGAGACAGAAAAAGGGAACTGAACTTTCACTGTGTTAAAATTAACAACATAACTCATACAAATATTGTATATACAACATATTTTTAAGCTAAATACTTATTAACTTTAATAGAGTTAATAAGGAAATGTTTCAATTGCAAAAGGCATCAGTAAGCAGAAAAAAGTTTTCAAGCTACATGCAAAATGCACGGTCAAAGAGAAAATATTTTTTCTCTACATAATGAATTGACATGATCTGAAATACGCTCACTGTCTGGTAAGATGCTAAAAGTAGATCCATAGCAAAAAGCCCCAAGGACATAGGAAAGCTTAAAGGTCGTCTGGAGTCTCCTTTTGTATCATTCTAAAAATTTCAGAATTTTAAGCTGCAATGTTTGTATGTCACCCTCTTCAGAAATTATGCATGATCCATTTCTCAGCATCCAAATCTATACCCTTGTTATAACATTAACAAAGTAGAATATACTATAAAACATTGCAGCTCAGGACAGGTCCTCCAACTCACAATGTATGTGCCAAACAAGATGCCAATTTAGATTAATCCCATCTTCCTGCACATTGGTCCATATCCCTTGGTTGGTCATGTGCCTGTTTACACGCCTCTTAAATGTTGCCATTGTAGCAGCAGGCAGAAAAAACTTATGTTAAGTTCTGATGAGCTGAAATCTGAAATGCTGACACCAATGCATCTAGAGAATTCAAATATAGATTAGATGAAAGGAAAAGGCTTACAATATTGTCAAAAGGGCAATAAGCCCAGCCAGAAAATTTCATATTTCAGCAAAAGTAGTCAGTGAGAAACAAAAAAAAGCTTAAAAAGCTTCTAGATATCTAAAATGGAAATGATTAATTAACGGTGATGCAAGTCTCTTGTAACCTGAAAGTATTAGGAATAAAAGAATTGGCAAATAAATTTTAAAAATAACTTTCCACAACTTCATAGAAGATGTGGAAATCTACTCAGAATTATGGAAAACTATGGATCTAGCAATAAATCCACAACATCTGATGAATTCCCATACTTGGGTTTTTGAAGGGAATTACTACTGAGGTGGTAGATGCACACGTTGTCATCTTCCACAATTCCATTGATTTAGTAATGGTTCCCATAGATTAGAGAATAGCAACTGTAACACTACAACGTAAGAAGGGACAGAGGGAAAAATGCAGGAAAATACAGAACAGACCTTGGTAAAGAAAATGCTGAACAAAACAAGTGATACCATACATGGCATAATATACTTATATAAAATGCATTGGGATTTTCATTAATTTTGCCTGCCAGTGATACTTCATGAACCCTCTTTCAACTATGACTCTGTAACTGCAGAAATATATGCTCATGATCACACACACTCACGGTACTAGTGCGTCATTCACCCATTTCCTTGAAAGGCCCTAGTGTAGAAATATCTGTTCCACACCTTCTATTTATTCCAGCAAGAAATTTTGAACTGGCACATTGAGCTTGTACATACAAGTCCCGAAATCATGGATATCTGATTCTATCATTGCATTCGCAACTGCATTCTCAATGGAGCTTGGACTCACTGAGATCACCAAGCAGTTTTATGTCAGGAAGCCTCAAAGATCCTGTGCCAGGTTGGACCCAGGGCAATTAAAATTAAAACCAATTGTTCATATTGAGTACATTCCATTAACCTTTTATAGCACAAATTATTGTTTCAAATCTGTAAAAATATTTCTAAAAGCATTCTCAAAAACTTCCCAAAAGTTTACAGCACCATTAAAAAAATATACTTAAAAATGTATGGAAGTTTAAAAACCATTCTGGTATGCTTTTAAACCACAACAGTACAGCAGATTACGCTACCTTTGGACAAGTACCCTGGAATGATCACTCACTTGCATTACCCTTGTACGCATGGTTGAGGATCTTGTGAAATGTTTCCATTGCCAACTCTGTAATTAAGTCAGACCTTCAGCACTTGCACCAAATGGGCTGGTGGTAGTATAGAATGGAAAATGGTAGTGGATCAAAACACAGGGTACAGGCTAGTTAAGGTATGAACTATTACATCTTTCACAATGAAACCAGAGTATTGTGCATTCATTTATTGCATATGAAATACAAACTAATATAGGTAATACTTTTAGTACGTTAACCTCACTAACCTGTGAAAGGGTCAGAGAATCCAGTGCCTGTCGATCCTAATGTATGACCTTTTGTATTCTCAATAATGAAATTCGCAACCTGATCTAGGAACATTGGGTTCAGGTCATTCTTTTGCAAGAAGTTGTGCGCAACAAGCCATGGATCTTCAGTAACATTGTATGGCAGTTTCATTGAAGGTCCACCCTCATTAATATCAATGGTAAATACATAATCAAATTCCTAATATGGGGAGAAAAATACAAAACATTCTTAATGTTTAGTGTCATTTAGGACTCGGACTAGTTACCTTCAAAAAAAAAAAATAGATTCATTGATAGCTTTATGTAAAGATAGACCCAAAGAATATCAATTTTGATAGAGAACACTAAAGGCAATGTACGGCACAGTGTATTATTAAAGCTTCTTGTCTAGTAAATAAAAGAGTGGACAGTCACGAGAATTAAGTATGTAGGTTTATCACCATTTTACTCAACTATGGGTGACATGGTGCTTGTGAGGTTAAAGAACACTCTTGGAGATGTGCACATATGTATGTGCATATGGCAAAAACGGTTGTAAACTAGATACACTGAAGAACAATGTGATTAAATCAGTTGCAGAGAATTGGAAGGCTATACAAGTAATTGCTTGTTCAATATTTTGTTCATCCAAAGAGGGTGAATTTAGCCAAGAACTGATACTTGGCTGCTACTGTCACCATAAATACAACATAAGCAGAGAGTGTTCTTGAATGCCCCAGAAACCAACAAAATAGTGATGTCAAATATCTGTATGACAGACATTTTGACTTTAATTACTTATTTTAATATCCTAACACAAATGAAACCATAACATACTTGCAAATGTAAGTGAATTTACATTGTTTTTTATCATAGAGTAGACTATCATCTTAGATATAAGCACAAGTGTGTCAGATGATCCTTAAACATACCTTGCCTTCATAAAGAACTTTGCCTGAGGACTTCTGGGTTCCTCCTGATGAACCCACTACATCACCTATCTTTATCCATCGCCCATCAACAACACTCCACTGATAAGCCTGAACAGCATCTCCAACTCTGATTAGTCGTGTTTGACCTTCCTTTGTGCCTGAAAAAAGGGTAAAAAAAAAGTTCAAAAACCAAAGAATATGGTCAAAAGATGACCTAATTCTTGTGTTTAAGTTTGGTTTAAAACACAAGGTAATTTTCCAACTAGGTAGTTTGTATCTTTAGAACCACACTTTAAGAATGAGTAAAATTACCTGGTCAGATGCAAGAGAGATTATCATCTCCCTCTCAGTTCTTATAGATTATTTTCTTTTGAAGCAAAGAAAAGTAGTAACCATCTAGTTTGCATAATGAAACTGGCAGGCTTGGAAAATAAGTCCAGAAATAGCCAGGATTCCCTTCTTTTCTTTGGGACACTATGCCACCCAACTGGGACAGGAGACTGTTGCCGAACAGTTTATTACTAGCATCAGCCATGTGCACTTGTGTGGCCATCGGACATGAAACAAGTTTTTAAATAGCAACAGTTGCATGTGATGGTGTTCAAAACAGCAGTGTTTTTTGTCACCATAGTTGATGAGAAATAAGCAGTAAGACAATTCAGAACAGTTTTGCTCACTGCAGTTTCAAGCATTCAGGCTTGGAGATGCCAGAAACAGCTGGCAGTAAAAATGAGATGCTTTCACTAGTTCAACAAGTTAACAATTACAAAGTATTTGAAGGTATTGACAATTATCTTGAATTTTACAATGAAAGTGAAGATTTGGAGCATATGCAATCATCAAAAGCATTGTAGGAAGGCAGTCCATTATCTGCACTAGGTGTCTGCGCTGATTTTGATCATTCATAGTCAATCAAAAGAAGCCAGCATTCACTAGATAAATTCCTCCATCGACAACTATTAGGAACTCATACATAGCTTCACAGTACTGTAGTAATATTGGTGGTGTTCTGATCTGTTCTGTTTCTCATGTAAATACATAACTTGTTACTATGTAAAATAGTAGTTTGTCTTTTTCATACTTTATTTTAAACTATTTTCATGAAACCTTAGCTAACGGGGGAGCTGCTTAATTGGGCCAAAATGTACTGGTCCTCATGTGTCCCAATTAACTGGAAACCATGTACTTCCTCATGTTGTCTTGCAGAGGCCCCCAACCTTTTTTGCACCACGGACCGGTTTAACATTGACAATATTCTTGCGGACCGGCCGACCCGGGGTGGGGGTGGCGGGGGGGGGTGTTCAAGTAGGGTTAAATTCACCTCAATATGTCTTTTACAGTTAGGGTTGCCAACTTTCTCACTCCCAAATAAGGGACAAAAGTAGCAGTCAAATCTCGGGACACTTTACCCCAGGAAAGACTACCATGACCATGAAGCCTTGTGCAGGCACCTGTGTGCGCATGTGTGACGTGCGCATATTATGTGTGCATGCGCGTACGTGCCGATTTTTTTTCCCCACAAATCGGTTTTGCCTTCATCTTCCTGACTATACTGTACATACATTATTTCTACTTTATATAGGCTGTGTATTTATCATAACATTCCTGCTTTTACTACATGTTAGTGTTACTTATTTTCGGTTTTATTTGTTATTTGGTATGATTTGTTAGGTTATTTTTTAGGTCCGGGAACGCTCAAAAAGTTTTCCCATTTAAATTTATGGTAATTGCTTCTTCGCTTCACACCACTTTGGCACGAAAGGTTTCATAGGAACGCTCTACCTTAGTGGGGGAAATAGGGGACAAGGGCGGTCCCGTATGGGACAAACCAATTTAGCCCAATATACGGGATGTCCCAGCTAATACGGGACAGTTGGCAACCCTATGTTCAAGTTCAACAGTGCATGACAGGGAATGAGGAAAGGTGCAGCTGACTCATATCATTTCCTCACGGCCTGGTAGCAAATGCTTTGCAGCCCAGTGGTTGGGGACCGCTGTTGTATTGCACCTGCCACTTCATTGCCCAGCCTCGTAACCTGTCCAAGTCCTTCTGCAGACTCCTTGCTTCCTCCGTACTAACTGCCATCCATCTACCTCTGTATCATTTGCAAAACTGTCCTCAATTACATCAATTCTGTCATTAGATCATTAAGATATAATGTGAAAAGTAGCACACCAAACACTGACCCCTGGGGAAAACATCTAGCTAGTCACCAGCAGCCAATCAGAGAAGGCTCCATTTATTTCCACTCCTCTCTTCCAGTCAGCCAACCTTTTATCTATGACAAGTACATCCAGCATCACATATCCACATGAGAGTATTGTGCAGTCTTAACCAAGATAAATATTTCAAGGTGTTTTACAAAAAAAGACCAACTTGATTATGTGAGTGCTATCTAACAAAGAGAAATTAGTTTGAATGGACTTAGTGTTTTTCCAAACTTTAGAAGTATTATAAAATTGAATAAAATACTTAAAATTCATTGAGCCATTCAGTTAAGTTATTTTACCTTTTAAAGTTTAAATTATCAACATAACGTTTTAGTCATTTAGGACTTGCGTAAAACATTTTCAAAGCACGGAAGTTTACTTGAACTTATTCATTGATGCAATAGATTGATTTTGGTCACAAAGAGAATGAAATATGAGCAAAGATGATATAATGGAATTGAGGCAGATGAGCTGAAAAGTACTGAATTTACAGCAGGTTCAAGACTTTTTTTCAGTTCTTATATGATTTATTTATGTTTTATTTTCAGTCCCACAATAATAATATGCTCTGAACAAAATATATTTTAGTGAATTCATAAAGCTTACAGAGTAAGTGATATTAATTTTGAATGTATATGTAAATAAAGAAGTTTTGTATTTAAAAAGATGATAAAACACATAAAACTTGATACTGAGTATTAATTCAAACAAGAAACAGACTTTAGTTTTTATTGTAAATTGCAAGCAGTAAACTGAAGTTAAAAGTTCACAAACTAAGAGCTATAGTGAGCCAAGCATTAAGACAGTGAGGTTGTGTTAATTGGTCTGCCTCAAACCAGGCAACATGGGCTAAATTATTCGCACCATTGTGGCCAGAGTTCACGTTGGCAGACCAGGCTGATGTTTTCACTTGGTATATCAAACATAGTCAAAGGTATAGGCAATCAATAGTTTTTGTGTACTCAGGATATTTGTGTGCTCAGGGACAGCCCTAAACATTAATTTGGGTGGCTTTCCATTGTCGGAAGTTTTTAAGAATATCAGTGCTAATTATTTTTTTTTTTTTTTTTTTTTTTTTACAAACAAAGGCATTTGAACCTTCAGAGGTGTTTCATCAGATAGAATGTGCTTCTACTGTAAATATGTATCTCAAAGAAACCAATTGTCAACCCACAGTACTGAAGTAAACAATGTCATAGCAGCTATTGAAATTGTATTAAATCACCTAGGGTTAACATTGATCTTAAGGGTATAAAAAAAAATGTGATATACTTTGAGGTTATGAGCCTCTACGAAGAGCGTCTTGATGATGACTGCCTGTTGTGATGAATAAGAACTTCTATATCACCAGCCTCAGTGCCTCTCCAATGACGATAATCACAGTCACAACTTATTCCATAAATACATGAATATATCATATAATTTATACCATGAACAAGAAGTTGAAATATCAAAATCAAAAACCTGTTCAAAGAGCTGACAGTAATATTCTTTCATCATGACTTTTATGATGTATCATGTGAATAATGCAGATGACACCACCAGATATGGAATGTATTTTAGCTTTTCAGTCAGCAACATATAGAATACCTTTGGGACTCCCTGTTGAATCAAGAGGCGGTGAGGGAGATCAAATGTGTGCTTATCTCATATCCAAATACATCTCTATTTTTGCACTGCAATATTCAGACACAACAATGCTCACAGGGAAGTCCAGAACACTGTAATATATTCAATATAGCTAGCCTGCAGGTATCTATGGAATTGCCTTCTGTCTGCCAATGGAATTCAGCCTCCTATATCCGTGGGTGTCTAGGCTTTAATTATAGTATTTGTATATTTAAGGGTATTTCAATCACAATTCATATATTTGTACATTAGTGATTAACAAGAATAAATTCTATAAAAAGAAATTGTAAATACTACACATCAGTGTTAAGAAAATACAAAAAAAAAAATCACAACAGCTGTAAAATGTCCATCCTGCAAGTTTTAGTAGGAAAGATTAAATGCTTATCTTCACCTAAGAATATCTGAAACAGAAATAAGGCCTTGAATATTACTTTTTCTATTCTGCAAACAAGAAAAATTTTACTAGATTTAAATGTAGATTTCAGCACATTATAAAACAACCTTCCAATTTTAATCAAGTTTTAAAAAGGAGAAATATATATCACATACCAGGTTCATTAAGATGTTCTTTCCCTGGGAGATCACTGATATTTATATCCCCTAGATCTCCAGTCTTAGAGTCTATAGTTGCGCTGGACAACTCATTCTCAAAAGTTTGGATCTCTTCTGCAGAGGCCATTCGTTCATCAGCTTCAGTAAATACTCTTATTACACCATCACTACAACAGAAGTTCATCAGCAAACATAAATGAGTCAAGCTATCTTTAGTGCATTATAACATCTTGTATCATTTTACACAGCTGTATTCAGGAAAAATAGACACCATATAATATGAAGAGGCATTGACCAAAAAGGCAAGAGTTTAGGGCAGCTTAAAGGAAGGGGAAAGAAATGGATTTAAAGACAGAATTGGAGAATTGGGTATTAAACATTACAGGCAGGGGCTTTGCTGCCCGTGTGACAAAATACGTATCAAGAGGAGTCCAGATGGAATAATTACGCACAGTTGTATAAGAGGAAGCTGAGTCAGGATGTTGTCTTAATTTGAACAAAAGAACAATAAATCAGAAACAAAAAGGTATTTTATATTATTTATTCAATTTTTTTGTAAGCATGTGTCCATCAGCAATTCAATAACTACTTCAGATCCTGAAAAAAACTGATTTACACTACACTTTGCAAATGGCAGGACTTAATAAGGAGTTTGCATGTCCTCCCTGTGAATGTGTGGGTTTCCTCTGGGCACTCCACTTTCCTCCTACAGTCCGAAGGCATACATACTAGTTAATAGTTAATTAGTCATTATAGATTGTACTAGGATCAGGCTAGAGTTAAATCAGTGGGTTGCTAGGCGATGAAGGCTCATTGGGTGGGGAGGGCCAGTTTGGCACTACATCTCGCTAAAATAAAATAATGCTGCAAATTTACCTTGAACCTACAACAACATCACTGTTATCCAGAACACAGCAGGACCAAACAGACTGAGCTGGAAGTCTGATAGTTTGAGTACATTCTCCATTCTTCCAAATTCTTAAGGATCGATCCTCCCCTGTGGTAATAAAATCTGAAAACGAGGAGACCAAGCAATCAGAGAAAAGTAAAGTAGCGTACACAAAAAAAATTACCCACAAAAAGGCTGTAATTTGATGAAGAAACACACATGTAATTTACAAGACGTGAATAAATGCAGTCAGTAAAAGGCAAATCCAATGACATTTAGAAACAGATTAACTATACAATTTAGTATAAAATGGTTAACATAATTAATAATGGATTTGAACTAAAATAGATATTTTTAATCACTTGCTCAATTCTCGCACTAAGCTCCTATATGACTAACTGATCTTTGAATGAATCACCAATCATAGAATTTGTCCAAATTCTGCAATACATCTACCAAATCTCATTTGACTCTCAAATACTACCACTTATAGAAAACTCAAGGAGTGATAAAGACATGTATTTCATTTTTCCATCTGTAATATAATTATGTACTGTTACTTAAAAATATGCTTCTATGCCAAAAAGCATCTTCCATTTTATGGCACAAGGAAGATTTTCATTTATAAGATTCCCTCTCCAGAATAAAACAAGAATATGCCCAAAGCACCAAGAGAGTCTATAAGACAAACATTTACACACTATTCCATCTAGTCAGGCTTAACACAAATGCAGGTGTCAGCAATTTAAAACATTTCATGCTCTTGCCAATTGTTGCAATCTATACATTAAATTTAAATGCATCAAATATATCATAAAGAAAGAAGAATGTTAGAAATGCTTACCTTTTCCATTTGGGAAGACTGATAAGCTGTAGATATAATTTGTATGTCCATAATAAATCTGCAAACACTGCCCAGTAATTTGCCATCGTCGAACAGTGGCATCGTTACTGCAAGACAGGAACTCTAGTTCATTCAAAATGGCCAGTCCTCTAACACAGTCGTTATGACCTAAAAAAGGCCAAAGTTAATAATAAAAAAACAAAATTGAAATAAACCTATTAGCAATTGTATTAAAAATATAATCTTATGAAATATTTCATCTTGCTAATCAGGTGACATGCAAAGTTACAAATTACCCATAAAAACAATGGATAAAAACATAGGAAACATAGGATGTATTTGGAAACCAAATACATCTTACTTGATAGAACATGCCCTCTCTTACCCCTATCTTTCATCCTAATTTAACCATCAGCATAGCCTTCTATTTTCTTTATCCTTGCCCATTTCCCTGTTTAGCAACAATGTCTCAACACAAATTAAGCTTAATATTACTCTAATATTAAGGTAGATGACAGATCTCTTGGTCAAAGAGGTTTTAAGCAAAAGCAAGGAAGACAGGCACAAAGATTTAACAGTAGAGTATGGTGATCAAAAACTCTTATGTTAGAACAACTGAATTCAGCTATGGAAAACCGTTCCTTATTTGGTTCATATCTTTTATTTGCTTGACTTCTGGTGAGATGGCCCCAGCGACCAATGGCAACATCTTGTAAACAGTTTACAAATCTACTGAATATTCTTCTTCTAAATAAACTTTTATTCCTTCTGAACTGCGATTGACTGCACCTTGCAATTTCCCTTTCATGAATGCATTTTTGGGCCAAATGAATGAACTGGCTATTTTGTAAACTCCTCGGTGATTTGGCATGGAGTACAGCTACGTCTATCGCTGAGTGTATACACCGCATTGATTGCTAATAATGGAACACAAACCTGTGGTCGGCTCCATTACTCCATGCCAATTAAAGCATCAACCAAGATTAAAATCGAAGAGGATGAGGGTGGAAAACGAACGGGTGTTCAGTGCCATCTGAATGCATTTGACAGATCTCTCTCTTGGTTCTGCTGCCAGAAGATACAAGAGTCTTAGGTCCCACGCTGCAAGGTTCAATCGCCTCAGCAATTCATGGCTGGGGACTCACTTTTGGGGACTCTGCAGTTTGATGCTTAAAGTTCTATGTGTTATTTGTTTTTTTTTTGTTGTTTGTGTGATTTGTTCTTTTTTTTAACGATTGTTTGATGGTCTTGTGTGTTTTTTTTTCTTTAAATGGGTTCTATGGCATTTCTTTGTTTTTCAGCTGCCTGCAAGGACAAGTTTCAAGATTGAATACTGTATACATACTTTGATAATAAATGTACTTTCAACTTCAAATCTCTTCCAATGGGGTTAGAAGAGATTCAAGTAAAAGATATGAACCACATCATAGTGGATTTTGAAAAAGAGGAAAGAAACTTTAAAATACAAACTGCTGCTTCTCCTGGATAGGAAGCACAGGGCTTTTGACAAATGTTTTTCACAAAGTGTGGATACTTGTTGGTGATCTCACATTTATGAAGGGCAGAACAAGGAATGCTGACAAGAAATTTAATATAATAGTCAAGTCCATAGAAGTAGATGATCCAAGAGAAGGATATAAAGTATTATCACAGAAGCACAAGTACATGAACCTAATGAGCATATAAATGCCTGCACAAAGCTGTTTGGTATTAAATATATAAACAAGGATTCAAACTTTCCAGGACAACATCAAAGAAATGTGACAGAAACAAGGAGGCTATTATATTAAGTATTGGATATCAAAGATATAAAAATATTGAGAATTTTAAAACTGAAGTATTGCTTGAATAAGAACGACTGCATATTAAAGCTATGGGAATCACGTAAAAAGTATCAAGTACAGGAAAAAATTTTGAGGTAACAGATCAGCCATGATGAGACTGATTCGTTAGCAGGTATAAGGGGTTAAATAACCAACTCCTACTGCTATTTTTAATGTAGAATCATAAACAGTACAACACAAAAAGGCAACCTTCAGCCCACACAGTCACTATGAACCATTAACCACCTATTTATTAATCCCTTGTTTATCCCGTTTTTAAAAAGAACTCTTGCTTTTATGTATTTTCTCAACTCACTGTGGTAGCATATCCGACATTTTCACTACACCATAGATACAAAGGCTTTATAATTAACTATTTGATTTACTTGATTGCCATAACAATTATTAAATATTTCTGTACATTCCCAAAATTGTAAATGCTCTCCATATAAATGCTATTCAATTTTTCTCTTTTCAGGAGAAAAGGAAGACAATATAGTCATCATTTCCAGACAAATTCATAATGAGGACTCCATATTCTCCACCCCCGCATCCCCAACCCTTATAAAACTATTTGCAACTAACCCAGTATTTCTCTACCTCTTTCCATAATACCCTGATTAAAACTGTGGACAAGCAAAAATAAAAGTACTCAATACATTTAAATACTGTACCGTACTGTCCCTTTAAGTTTATTTTGTTTATCTTTAACCCCATTTTTGATTGTTCTGTCCTATGAATACTTTTAATGTACAGTACATTGTGTTTTATAATATGAATAATAGTTTGTTCTGCCCAATTAGAATATCTATTGTCCACTAGACACCTGTCTGATTCAGTGACAAGAGTAACAAACAACAGAATTTTACCATCTAAGAAGTAATTTCGCTCATTCAGAAGAATGTTGAAAATTGGAACTTACTTTAAGATAAGGTTTTAATAAGTGATGAAGTTGCTGAGGGCATTAACAATATCTTTGTGCCTCTCTAGCCACAAGTAAAATCCCAGAAGACTGGTGCATAGCTCATGTTGTTCCATTATTCAAGAAGGGAAACAAGGATAATCCTGGGAACTATAGACCAATGAGTCTCACATCAGTAGTGGGGAAGTTACTATAGAGGATTCTTAGGAATATGATTTACGAGCAATTGGAAAACCATGGTCCAATTAGGATGGCTTTGAGGGAACACGTCATGTCTTACTAACTTGACTGAGTTTTTTTGGAGGAAGTAACAAATGTGATTGATGGAAATAGTTATGGATGTTGTCTCTACATGCATTAGACAAGGTCCCTCAAGGTTCACCCAGATTAAGATCATTAAGACCCATGGTGAATTGGCTACTTGGATTCAGAATTGGCTTGCCCATAGAAGACAGAGTAGTGGTCCACAGATTTATTCTGGCTGGAGGTGTTTTGCAGAATTCAGAACTGGTTCCTTGCCATTTGTGATATATATAAATGACCTGAACGAAGATGTAAATGGGTGGGTTAACAAGTTTGCAGATGATATGAAGATTGGTGGAGTTGTGAGTAGCGTAGAAGACTGGCAAAGGATATGGTGGGATATGCATCAATTGTGGATATGGGTAGAGAAATGGCAGATGGAGTTTAAACTGGCCAAATGTGAAGTGCTGCACTTTGGGAGTTTAAGTGTAAAGGTATACAACACTGTTAATTGCAGGACCCAGAGGGATCTTGGGGTCCAGGTTCATTTCTCCCAGAAAGTGGCTAAATCAGTTCTTAAAGAAGGCATATGTCAAAAGAGATTAGTTTAGTTAGGCATGTGATTACTAATCTCATCGCAACACTGTGGACCGAAGGGGCTGTTCCTGTGCTGTACTTCTTTATGGTCTACAAGCTAGAACATACCTTTAAATGAATTCACAATACACCGTTCTGTCAAATTATGCAAGAGGCTCCAGTACCACCCATCAGATAGAGTCTATCAGATAGCCTATAAATCTCAAAGCAGTGCATCCCTCGAAGTGACCCACCCTCCATTTTTAAAGGTGGAAATCTGAATTCAGAATTATACAATGCTGTTAGCATGTTGGAGATGTGTGCTGCAGATGTGAAAAAATCCAGATTATACACACTTACCTGTAAACGTTCGCTCACATCGACCAGCTTTCCACATCTTGACTGTTTTATCAGCAGATCCTGTCAACATGAAACCTTGTTCAGGCAGTATCTTTACTGCCCATACAGCTGCAGTATGGCCCTAAAAACAAAATGTACTTCAAGTAATATTAAAGCATGACAGCTCAGAATCGAATACATTATAAATGATTAAAAAAAAAGAAAATAACACATACCTGTAAAGTCATCAAACATTTCTCATTCAACCAGACTTTGCAGGTTGTATCCCAAGATCCACTGAGTAAAGTACCAAATTTTCCAGCTGACAGACTACAGACTGAAGAAAAATAAATGTACATAGGTGAGGAATGTGGATTTTTGGACTAAATTTTGAATAAACCATCTGCATCCATGAAAAATGTAACTTGTTCTTGCACACACAAAATACAAGTTGTTTCAGGTTACTAAGAGTAGTTGTGGCCATAACTGTAGATCAGCAAATTTCAGATTTTTAAAAAAATATCAAAATACTAGCATTCCTTTCCAAAAATCATCTTTTTAAATAGAATCACATCTCACCAACACTCACAAACATTAATTTAAATAAAATAATCACCATTTTTAAACTAATTAATAAACTTGCAAAATAAACAAGCTGTAAATCTTAAACAGAAAAAGTACTCAGCACACCATACAGCATCTGTAGAGACAGAAACCTTTCAACTTTGATCACCACTGAGAAAATGTTTGTCACCAACTTACATGAAACTAGAAACGACCATAAGATACAAGAACAGAATTAGGTCATTTGGCCCATCGAGTTTTCTCCACCATTTCATCATAGCTGATCTATTTTCCCTCTCATCCCTAATCCTTGCCTTCACCCCGTATCCCCTCATACCCTGACTAATCAAGAATCTATCAACCTCTGCCTTAAATATACCCAGTGGCTTGGTCTCCACATACTGTGGCAACGAATTCCACACATTCACCACTCCCTGGCTAAAGAAATTCCTCCTCATCTTCGTTCTAAGAGGATGCCCCTCTATTTTGAGGCTGTCCTCTGGCTTTAGACTGCCCCACAACAGGGAACATCCTCTCCACATCCACTCTATTGTGGCCTTTCACCATTTGATAGGTTTCAATGAGGTCACCCCCCATTCGCCTGAATGTCAATGAGCAGAAGCCCAGAGCCGTCAAATGCTCCTCATATGCCAAGCCTTTCAGTCCCAGAATCATTTTCCTGAACTTCCTTTGAACCCTCTCCAATGTCAGGACATCCTTTCTTAGATAAGGGACCCGAAAATGCTCACAATACTAGTGAGGCCTCACCAGTGCTTTAAAAAGCCTAAAGATTACATCCTTGCTTTTACATTCTAGTCCTCTCAAAATTAATGCTAACATCCCATTTGCTTTCCTCAGTACTGACTCAAGCTGCAATTTACCGGTTAGGGAATCCTGCACAAGAACTCCCAAGTTGTTTTATACTTCAGATTTTTTAATTTTCTTTCCACTTAGAAAATAATTAACTCTTTTAGTTCCTCTACCAAAGTGTATGACCATACACTTCCCAACACTGTATTCCATCCGCCACTTCTTTACGCATTCTTCTAATCTGAACAAGTCCTTTTGTAGGCCTCTCTATTTCTTCAAAACTACCCGCCCTTCCACATTTCTTCATATCGTCCACAAACTTGGCCACAAAGTCATCAACTCCATCATCCAAATTATTGACATACAACATAAAAAGCAGTCCCAACACAACCCCCATAGAACACTAGTCACCGGCACCCAACCAGTAAAGGCTCCCTTTATTCCCACTCCTTGCCTCCCTTTATATGTTAGCAAAAGCTTGATGGAGGGGTGAGGACTGTGTAATTTAACCAACTACCGCGGCTTATATAAACTATTTCATTGGTGGGGCTTGTTCTGGCCATGGACATGATAATGATTTCAAGGAATCTTTCTCACATGTAAGCAACCATACAGTTTTCCATAATATAACTATCATATCTAATCTTGGTATCATGGCACACAACGTGGAAGTAGGTTCTTTGGCCCACCATGTCCACACCACCATTAAGCATGCATTTACAGTGCCTTTACAAAGTATTCAGCCCCCACAACTATTTTCATATTTTATTGTCTCATTTTCTAATTTTAAAATATATTGAAGTGGGATTTTTGAGCTAATCTACAAAACATTGTGCAACATGTCAAATCAAAAGAAAAATTCCAAAAACCCTGCAACCATTTATTAAAAATTAAAAACTAAAATGGTGTGGCTGTAAAAAGTACTCATCCCCTATGCTAACTTTCCTCAGGTGCAATATATTACTCTACCAACTCAGCCAACTTGTTGATGCAAAAAAATTGAAGGATTACCTGTTTTCAATGAATTCATAATAAGTACTCCCACTCTCTATAAGGTCCAACAGTATGGTAAATTTTCAACAGACCAAACCAAAATGAAGACAAAAGGAAGTTCAGGGCAAGTCAGGGAAATGATAGTAGAGAAGCACAAATCAGGGGAAAAGTACAAAACCATCTCAAAGGCACTCAGAGCTCACTGCAGTTCATCCTATAAAACTATAAAAACATGAAACCACAATCACACTGCCCAAGTAAGGTTGCTTCTTTAAATTTAGCCGCTGGAGTAGAACGTCCTTGTAAGACAGGCCACTAAGATGCAAATAGTCACTCTAGGTAGCTCAGTGGTTGCAAATGGAGGTAAGTTTACAGCTCTACAATCTCCCAAGGCCTTGCTTAAAAGGGTATGTATGGAAGAATGGCAAGGAAGAAGACCTGGCTAAAAAAAAGCATACCCTTACTCCTAAATAATTTGCAGAGCGTCACTTAGAAGATACTCTAAGGATGCGGAAGAAGGTTTTGTGATCAGATGAGCCTGAAATGGAATTTTTGCCCTCAACACTAAGCAGTATGCATGCAGTAAATCTAATACTGTGCACCAGCCAGGTTACACCATCCTTACTGTTGAAGTATGGTGAATGTAGCATGCAATGGGGATGCTTTTCAACAACAGGGACTGGAAATCTGGACAGTAATGATGGGAATATTAATTCTGTTAAATACAGCAAACTCCTAGATAGAAACTTGATAGCCTCTGCCAGAAAGCTTAAACTGGGAAGGAAGTTCATCTTTCAGCAGGACATCAACCAAAAGCACACTGCCAGTACAACTATGGAGTGGCTTCAAATGAAGAAAATTGACATCCTTGAGTGGCCCAGAGTCCTGACGTTAACCTGATCGAACATCTCTGGCAAGACCTCAAGACTACTTCCCACAGCACTCCCCTACTACCCTGGCAAAGAATGAGCAAGTTTGCAAGAAGTAATGGGCAAATCTTGCTCCATCACATTGGGTAAAGCTAATAGAGACTTATCCAATAAGACTACCAGCTGTAATAGCTGCGAGAGGTGGTTCAACTAAGGTCTGAGCAAAGAAGGATGAATACTTTTGAACTGCTCACATTTCAGATTTTCATGCTTTACAATTTTCCCTGTTGTTTGGGCTCTACTGTGAAAAAAGAAACATGTGATTCACAAATAAAAATTCTCAGTTAAATTGATCACAATCCCTAATTGTAATACTCATTTATGTGAACAAAGGGTTGGGTGCTGAATACTTTTACAAGGCACTGTATACTAATCTTATAATAATCCTATTTTATTCTCTCTACAATTTCATTGATTCTCAACAGATCATATTGTCTTTTAGGAGCAATTAACAATGACCAATTAACCTACCAGATAACACGCTTTTGGAATGCACGAGGAAACCAGAGTAGCCCGAGGAAACCCAAGTAGTCACAAGAGGAATTGGCAAATTCCACATAAGTCAAGACTGAATTCAGGTCAACCTACCAGGCAGTGGTTCTATCACTCACAATACTGTGTCGCCCCTAATCTATCACTTTAGAACTCATTAAAATGTAATCATCATAAAGATTTCCAAGGTCATTCCTCTCTTTCTCAGCTCTAAAAAGACCTGAAAAGTCAGGATTTAGTTTAAAAATTGCAACCTGATCCCAGGTAATACTTAAAATGCTACATTAAAACACCGGATGCTTAAAACTACACATCCGCCTGTCCCTTTACTTTTCAAAATTCGAAGTAAATTTATTAGCAAAGTACTATATGTCACTACATACAACCCTGTGATTCATTTTCTTACGGACATTCACAGATTTAAAGGAGCACAATAAAATAAATAAAAATCTACCCACGAAGACAGACAAACAACCAATGTGCAAGAGGCAACAAAATGTGCAAATACTAAAGAAAATATAAAACAATAATAATGAATAAATAAATCTATTGAGAACATGAGTTGTAGAGTCCATGGGTTGTGGAATCAGTTCAGTTGGGGTGAGTGAAGTTATCCAGTCTAGTTCAGGAACCTGATGGTTGAGGGGTAATAACTTCCCAAACCTGATGGTCCTGTACCTCTTTTCCAATGGCAGCAACGAGAGAGAACATGGCGAGGGTCCTTAATGACGGATTTTGCTTTCGTGCAACAATGCTCCTTGTAGATGTGCTCAATGGTGGGCAAAACTTTTAACTGTGATGGACTGGGCTGCATCCACTGCTTTTTATAGGTGTTTCCGTTTAAGTGCATTGGTATTTCCATATCACACCGTGATGCAACCAGTCACTAAAATCCCTACTGTGCATCTATAGAAGTTTTTTCAAAGGCTTTGATGACATTGCAAACTTCACAGAAAACAGAGACACACTGTGCATTCTTTGTAATAGCACTTATGTGCTGGACCCAGGACAGATCTCTTCTAAAATATTAACGCTAAAGTGTTAAGAAATTTAAAGTTAGTGACCTTCTCTAAATCTGATCCCCTAATGAGGACTAGCTCATGGACCTCCGGTTTCCTCCTGCAGTCAATAATCAGCTCTTCGTTTTTTCTGACATTGAGTGAGAAGTTGCTGTTGTGGCATCATTCCGCCAGATTTTTAATCGCCTTCTGATTCATCACTGCCTTTGATTTGGCCAACAACCATGGTATCATCAGCAAACTTGGACTGCATCCTAAAACAAATCTGATGTTGAACAAGGCTTTTTTGAAATGTACACCAAGTGTGTGTATAAATACACCTTACAATTTGTTAGAACTCCTCCCTCATGGTTATTACTATCCTTATACTTAAGTAAAAATGTTAACCATTTTACCCGACAAATTCTTGTTGGCAGAATCTCACATGGTGATGCAGAGGCTTACCGGAATGAGAAAGTTCAGCTGGTTGAGTGGTCTTGCAACAACAACCTCACAAGACCAAGGAACTGATTGCAGACTTCATGAAGGAGAAATCGGAAGAAAGCACACCAGTCCTCATTCAGAGGTCAACACTGGAAAGGTTAGCAGTTTCAAGTTCCTGGGCTCAACACAACGACGTGAT
Organism: Mobula birostris; assembly: GCF_030028105.1. Taxonomy (NCBI): domain Eukaryota; kingdom Metazoa; phylum Chordata; class Chondrichthyes; order Myliobatiformes; family Myliobatidae; genus Mobula; species Mobula birostris. The sequence goes on along the minus strand of NC_092386.1, from coordinate 57,533,533 downwards.
CAGGAAGAAGGCATGCAGCAGCTCTACTTAAATAGGAGCATGAGGAAATTTGGTAATGTCACTTACAAATTTCTATAGATGTATGGTAGAGAGCATTGTGATTGGCTGAATTTCAGCCTGATAATGGAGACCCCAGTACACAGGATCATAACAGTCTTCAGAGGATTATAGGCTGAGCCTGCTCGATCACAGGCACGACCCTTCCCACCATCAAGGACATCTTCAAAGAACAGTGCACCAAAAAAAACAGCATCCATCATTAAGGACCCTCATAATCCAGGACATGTGCTCTCTCATACCACCATCAAATTTCTGAACACTACCCCTTCTCGTTGGGAGGAAGTCATAATCTAAAGCAGCAAATGAGGCAGACATTGTTCCAAGGCGGGACCCATTTGAAAAGAACAAGTCCTCATTGGGAGCAAATTTAATTTGAAACAATACAAAGAAGGGAAGTGTAAACCGAGCAGCCACCATTATTGGAGTGGGTGGCTTTGGCTCATCAGGCTTGGGCAAGCATGGGCGGAGGCTCTAGGTAAGTTTTTGTCTTCTCTTTCTTTGTCTATTAGAACATATAGTGTGCTGAGAATGGGTCCAGAGTTGGTGATGTGTTCTTTGTGTGAGATGTAGGAACTCTGGGAGACATACAATCCCCTTCATAGCTAACTACACTTACATGAGGCGTATCAAGCTGCAGCTCCTTAAAGACCATGTTAAAGAACTGGAGCTGCAGCTCCATTACCTTCTGCTCACACAGGAGAATGACGAGGTGATAGAAGCTACAGGGAGGTAGTCAACCCCACCAGTTCTGCATACTCCTTTGGATACTGTTGGAGTGGGGGAGAATGACCTAGCAGGGAGAAGCTGCAAGTCTCTGGCACTAAGTCTGACACTGTGGCTCAGAAGGGCATGGGGGAGAAGAGGTGTGCAGTAATGATAGGGGATTTCATAGTTAAAGGAGCCGAGAGGAGATTCTGTGAGCATGAAAAAGAAACCTGGATAGTGTGTTGCCTCCCAGATAACAGGGTCATGATGTCTCAGACCACAGCAGTCTAAAGGGGTAGGGGGAGCAAACAGAAGTCATGGAACATATTGGTACCCACATCTTAGGTAGGAAAAGGAAAAAGGTCCAGCAGAGAAAAATTAAAGAGTTAGGTAGAAAACTGAAAAATAGGACCTTCAGGGTAGGAATCTCTAGACTACTGCTTGTGTAACATGCCAATGACAGTAAGAATAGGATGAGTTGGCAGATGAATGTGTGGCTGAGGAATTGGTGCAGGGGGTAGGGTTTCAGATTTCTGGGGAAGGTATGACTTGTACAAAAAGAGAGTTACACCTGAACCGGGGGGGGGGAACAAATATACTTGCAGCCAGCATTTGCTAGAGAGTTGGTGAGGGTTTACACACATTTGGCAAGGGGATGGGAATTGAAATGATAGGGCTGAGGATGGGCAGTTGGTAGACAAGTAGACGCAGTGTGCAGCGGGACTGGAGGAAGGACAACCAGATGATAGGGCAAAATTGCAGCCAGTGGGATCAGATGAAGTGTAACATCAGGGCAAAATCAAAAAGGATGGTGAATACCCAGAACTGAAGGTGGTATATTTGAATGCATGCAACATATAGAATAAAGCAGATGATCTTTTAGATATTGGCAGATAATGACATTATGAAATCATTGAGTTGTGGCTGAAAGATTATAGTTGGGAGCTTAACATGCAAGGATAAACCTTGTATCAAAAGTACTGGCAACTAGGTGGAGGGGCTGTTGGTAAAAAACATAATCAAATTCTTAAAAGAGATGACATAGGATTGGAAGATGTAGGATCCTCGTATGTAAAGTTAATAAACTTCAAGGGTAAAAATACCCTGATGGGAGCTATATACAGGCCTCTGAACGGTAGCCAGGATGTTGTATACAAATTACAAAGGGAGACAGAAAAGACAATGTTACTATAGTCATGGAGAATTTCAATATACAGCTAAATTAAGTAAAGTAGGTTGGTGTTGGATAGAAGAGGACACATGCAGGGGTGGCAGCAGAACAGCAATGGCTGGAATTTCGGGAGACAATTTGGAAGGCGCAGGATAACTATACCCCAAGGATGAAGAAGTATTCTAAAGGGAGGAAGATCACGGGGCAGAGTTGAGTGTAATTACAATTACTAAGGAGAAGATGCTTAGGAAGCTGAAAGGTCTGAAGACCAGTCTAAGTCACCTGGATCAGATGGACTGGTAGCTAAAGAGATTGTGAAGGCATTAGTAATGATCTTTGCTAATATTACTATCTCTGCCACAGTAGCATAGCGGTTAGTGCAATATTATTACAGCTTGGGGCGTTCCAGAGGTCGGAGTTCAATTCTGGTGCTGTTCTGCAAGGATTCTGTGTGCCCTCCTCGTGGAATGTGTTGGTTTTCTCTGGGTGCTCTGGTTTCCTCCCACAGTTGAAAGACGTACTAGGCAGGTTAACTGGTCATTGTAAATTGGCCTGTGATTGGGTCAGGGCTTATCAGGGTTGTAAGGTTGCTGAGCGGCGTGGCTCAAAGGGCCAGAAGGGTCTACTCCGTGCTGTATCGCTAAATAAATAAATAGTTAAGAACACTAGATTCTGGAATGGTTCCAAAGGACTGGAAAATTACAAACATCACTCCACTCAAAAAAGGGGGTGAGGCAGAAGAAAGAAAATTATGAGCCAGGTAGCTTGATTTCAATGTTAGGGAAGAAGTTGAAGGCAATTATTAAGGATGACGTTTCAGTGTACTAAAGAGAACATGATAAAATAGGTTAAAGTCAGCATAGTTTCCTCAAGGGCAACAGATCTGCTGGAAAAAACAGGCAGGATAGATGACTGTGTAGCTAAGTTTGTGGATGATACAAAGATACGTGGAGGGGCAGGTAGTGTTGAGGAAACAGGGAGTCTGGAGAAGGACTCAGACAGATTGGGAAAATGGGCAGAGAAGTGGCAAATGGAATTATAGTGTAGGGGAGTGTATGGCCATGCACTTTGGTAGAAAGAAAAAAGGCAGTGACTATTTTCTAAACACAGAGAAAATGCAAAAATCAGAGGTGCAAAACCACTTGGGAGTCCTTTTGCAGGATTTCCCCAAAGGTTAACTCACAGGTTGACTCAGTAGGAAGGAAGGTAAATGCAGTGTAGCAAACATTTTGAGAGGACTACAGAATAGAAAAGCAAGATGTAATGCCGAGGCTTTACAAAACATTGACCAAGCTGCACTTGGAATATTGTGAGCAGTTTTTGGGTCCCTTATCCAAGAAAAAATGTGCTAGCATTGGAGAGGGTCCAGAGAAGGTTCACAAGAATGATTACAGGAATGAAAGGGTTAACAGATGAGGAGCAGTTGATGACACTGGACCTGTACTTGCTGGAGTTCATAAGGATAAGTGGGGAATCTCGTTAAAACCAATCGGATATCGAAAGGCCTAAATAGAGTGGATGTAGGGAGGATGTTTCCTATAGTGGGTAGGTTTGGAACAGGGGTTCCCACCTTTTTTCATGCCATAGACCAATACCATTAAGCAAGGGGTCTGTGGACCCTAGAATGGGAACCCCCAGTCTACAGCCAGAGGGAACAGCCTCAGAACAGACTCAAACCCTAATGCACTTAGAACAAAGATGAGGTAGAATTTCTTTAGCCAGAGGGTAGTGAATCTGTGGAATTCACTGCCATTGATGGCTGTGGAGACCAAGTCATTGAGTATATTTAAAGCAGAGGTTGATAGCTTCTTGATTAGTCAGGGTGTCAAATGTTACAGAAAGAAGGCAGGACAATGGGATTGAGAGGGATAATAAATCAACCATGATGGAATGGCAGAGCAGACACAATGGGTAGAATGGTCTAACTTCGCTCCTATGACTTACGATTTTACAGTCTGGCATTTTGCACTATATTTATTTTTGTAATTATTTCTTCTGCCATGAGGCAACAAATTTCACATTGTTTTAGTGATAGTAAATATGATTCTTAAATATAAGGTAACAATTTCAGGATAACTTCTGTATTCTAAAATATTGCGCTTAAATTCCTGAAACAGTGAAATGCTGGCAAAGAACTGCATTGAAAATCATTCTAAATTAGTTCTCCAATCAATAAGTGCTCAAATTTAATGCAACCAGTAAATGTTTCAACTGCAGAAATTTGCAATAGCAGACCTCCAAATTACAGGTCCACAATCCCTTATCTGAAATCCTTGGGGCCAGTTGCATTTCGGAATTCAGAATTTTTCGGATTTCAGAATCCCTCCTTATTGGTTCCGGGAACCCCCTCCCCCGCCCATACCAAAAAACACGTATGCTCAAGTCCCTTATTTAACCTGTCTCAGTGCGGTGGACTTTAGGACCCAGCAGAACTCCGGACCTACGCACATCCTCCGGTACACTTTAAATCATCTCTAGATTACTTATAATACCTAATACAATGTGAATGCTATGAAAATTGTTGTTATACTGTATTGTTTAGGGAATAATGACAAGAAAAACATTCAATAAAACATAGGAACATACAGCTTCAAACAAACCAAATCAAACACATGGAAAATGACATTGGAATAAATGTAGAACGTCACTGTCACTATAAAACTTCAGTAACTTGTCTTTATATTTCTTTAAATCATACACGGTGGTAGTTCCGACACCATATTCTTCAGTAAGACGCCGCACAGACACCACGATCAAGCTTCTGCAGTAACTCCACCTTCTGCGTTATTGATAGCGATAGATGCTTTCTTCTCTTTTTCTCATTGTTACCCATAGGGGTATATGCAGCTCTTTTTGAGATTTTCACAGTGAAATTAAACACAAAGTCAACAGTGAACACAAAATATCAGCGAACAGCAAATGCACGCGTAAGCAGTACGAGCGCTGAGCCGCAACTGACATCCGGCTAGTGCTGCCACGTCACACCTGAGTGACGTCTGCTGTTGGCGAAAAAAACTTTGGTTTTTGGAGCTTTTTGGATTTCAGAATTTTGGATAAGGGATTGTGGACCTGTACTGCCAAAGAACACTGCTCACTGGTGCCAAGTTGCAAAGATCACCAAGAACAACACAAGTTACTTCAATACCCTAGATTGCCTGGTCCTGTTTTTCAAAAACACCAAACAGAAATCCTGCATGTGAACTGAAAGGCATATGGAAGTAGTCTCTTTTAACTGAGCAATGTGCCAACTTTTACTACACTACTGGGACAGGATACTAAAGCAACTTGATGGTGATGGGTTACGAACCTTTCAAGAAAAATTGAATAAAACAGTTGAAAACCATGTTACTATCACGTTCCCATTAGCCTTCCGAAGAGTTTCTTTTACTGAATTTCAGCAGCAGCCCACAATGTAACTTCAAACAGTTTAAAATCAGCCTGCATTTAACTGCATAGTTAAATGCAATCATTTAAAGCATCTTCAATTTGAATCATAAAACAAAACATGAAACAATAGCAAGTCAACTCAGAAAATAGGCAATTTTAATTGTGCATTCCAAAAGTTCAAAATAAGCATTATTTAAAATATTAAGCCAAATACTAAAAATAATGATTTTTACCTGTATTTTTATGACCTTTTAAAATGTACAGTGGTGCTGGACTATCCAATGTGAAAACACAAATGTTATGGTCATTCCCTCCTGTTGCAATCAGTCCTCGAGGATATGTGTCATTGGGTGCAATGATACACACACAGGACACAAAATTTGAATGTCCATTCATACAGTGCATTTCTGTAAATCCCCTGTTGGGACTAAAATAGAGTAATCCAATTATAAACAAGGGAATGCTTCAAACAATAAAACACGTAGGTAGTTTTTCTAAAGTAAAGTTTTCAAAATGTTAAGATACTAAATTGTCATCACATTTGCCTGAGCAATCTTTCACAAAGAAAGGTAATAGTAATATTTTAAAGTTCAAGATAAATTTATTGTTAAAGTATATACGTGTCCAATATATGTACAACATACAACTCAGATTCATTTTAATACATGTGTAACAAAACCAAACATCTTTAATATGATTTGTACTACAAGTTTCAAGTCACAAGTACACTTCCTATGACATAAAGCCAATTCTTTTTCTGGTCATTAAAATAGGAAGTTATCAGTTGAAAACAGGGGAAAAAAAACAGAATATCTAATTCCATGGAAACACAGAATCTAAAGCTGCTCAAACTTGGCCATCTCTGCTCTATCTTTCAGTCTGAAATGTTGACAACCAATTTTCTTTCACAGATGCTGCCTGACTTGTTGAGTCCCAAGAATTCGTTTGTTGCTAAATGTCACTCTATATTAAACTGATGCAGGGCTCTATTCCGCTTCAAACAAGGAATCAAGTACTGCTGACAAGAAGATTGCAATGACCAACGTAGTCTGCACAAAGTTGTAGCATTAGGCTGATAATGATCTCTTTTAAGCCAGAGCCTTGGTTTCCTCTGTAACAGCTAGCTAAAATTAGAAAATTCAAAGTAGCCCAGACAACGAATCAGAAATGTTCTGGCCAATGTGACTATTTTGATGCCACTAAAATTAAACACAGTGGTTTCTGGTTAATTGAGACACATCAGGACCAATACATGTTGGCCCAATTAAGCAGCTGAATTCAATTAGCTGAAGTTTCATGAAATGGTTAAAAATGTATGAAAAGATATAAAGCGTTATGTATTTTAATGAATTATAGAACACTACCAATGCTACTACAATACTATAAAGCTATGTATTAGTTCCTAATAGTTACTGATGAAGCATTCACCCTTGTGTACACTGCCGTGTGTCAAGTGTCCAGGGAGGAGGAGCACCCCTGGTGAATGGGCTTGTGTCCTTTCTGGGGCAGCTCTTTTGGCCCCACTGGACACTGAGCTCTCCAAGTAGCTGTTTGCATGCAACAGCAGCCACCCCGGTACACTGCTTTGACAGGTGGGCTCCACGAGGTGAGGGGAGCCGACAGGCCTCATACCCTGGTGAAATAGGGACATGCTGTGGCAGATTTGGCAAATGAGATCAACAATGAAATCAAACAGCCAACAAGTCAGTGTTGCTAAACCTTGTAGTGAGCAAAGGACATGACAGAGCACAGTAGTCATGTTTATCCACTACAACGAGGGAAGACCAGTTTATGACAACTACTCGTACCACTGGACTCGGACTTACAAGGTCGAGAGAGTGTAACTGTTCCATTGTAATGGCTTTTTCACTTTAAAAACTCCACCGCACAGATTTCACCATCATTGCCAGGTATAACAGACAACCATCATGCTGCCATGTTCCTTTTATTGACTATAAGTGAATAAAATTAGCACAGACCCCTAATACAGATAATGAACTGCCTTCATATAATACCTTCAAAGACTACATTCTCCAATCTTCATTTTCATTATAACATTCAAAACTATTGGTGATCCTAGTTCTTAACTTGAAGTAGTGAAATCATTTCATTTTCATTCCCAGCCATTCCTGACATCTCCAAGCATGAATGCTGAAACTACAGCAAGTAAATCAATTCTAGATTGTCTTGATGCTCATTTCTCGCCAACCATCACAGAACTGACACTATTTAAAACTGTTCGCTCTATCACGGTTAGTTTCAAGGGCCACACAAGTTCATATGACTGATGCTAGTTAGAAATTGTCCCAATTAAACAGCATAGAGTCCCAAATAAACAGAGGGAAGCCTGGCTGTTTTCTTGATTATTTTTTATTCTTTATATCATCATCATTATCATCCGGTGCCATGCCCAGATTGAGCTTTGACTCGCATGGCTCACACACTCCTGTTTCAGGTCAAGTGGATCAATTCATTGGTATTCATTTCCAGTTCTCTGCCTACTGTCTCCATACCATTTGTCTTTGCCTTCCTTTTGCTTTCTTCCCTTCAATCTTTCCCATAATTACCATGCATTCTTACTCCTCTTTCCTAATCACGTCCAATGAAGTTACATTGCCTTTTCATGATCTCATACATTATTTCTCCTTGTGCTTGCTCTGCTCATGACATCCTTGTTAGATAGTCATTTCGTCCATGATATTCTTTGCATCCTCCTCAAAAACCACATCTCTGCTGCTTCAATTCGTTTCCTCATGTTACTAGATATTGTCCAACATTCTGATCCATATAACATAACTGGAGAAACGTAACATTTCAGTACTCTGAGGCAGGTTGTCATGCCTAGTTTAGTGTTGGTCATTATACTCTTCATTCTCGTAAAGGTGTCTTTTGCCATCCCTATTCTTCTTCTGATGTCCATGTCGCACCTGCCATCTGATGTCACCCAGCTTCCTAAGTAGCAAAAGTTCTGCACTTGTTTTGTCTTCCCTGTTATTTTCAGCCTGCAGATAGGATTCTCCTTCTTTTTGGATATCACCATATATTCTGTCTTTTTACAATTGATAGATAGACCCATTTTTGCACTTTCTTCAACAACTATATCAATTAAATTTTGTAGTTCTTTACAATTGTCCCAAATAAGCAGCTGCCCCAATTAACCAGAATGCATGGTACATTCAAAAAAATGCCTAACTTTTTCAAGTTCCCAATCATTTGGTGTATATTGCCATTAGAAAATATTAAATTTGTTAGATGCCAATATCTGGCCAGGTAGTAATTATAATGTCATAGATTGGCCTGCATGTTTGCAAGCACACGTTTGATTTAAACAACAAACTCTCCATAATTTTCTGAGTAATAAATTGTTTCCATAATCCCTCTCAATTTTAAATAAATGTCATCCAATGTATTTTGTCCTAACTTGCTTGTAAGTATAAATTAAAACTTTGTTATCCACTGATTTACTATTTACAAATCTGTGTATCCACAAGGTTGATTTTATATACGTTGAGCTGGTCTGAAATCACAGCTGGGATCTTACTGTACACAGCAGACTGAGGGTATGGTATGCAGATGAAGCCAGCATAGGGAATACCAAGGTTCAGCAATGTTGGTAGATGCAGAGCAGGGGCTAAAGTGCTTTAACTTCATTTAAAACTTGCATAGCAGTTACTGTAGTCATTGGCTCCTGTACGTTTTTGCAGCCTTACTATCATTACCAGTGGCCTTCATGGTATCCATAGGTTTATGATATATGCACAAAGTAAATGCTTCTATCACTTGCTGTTGATTCATAAGAATAAATTGCTGATGCAGAAAAGGCAAAAGTGTGTATTTCATGATAAACTCTTGGTGATGCTCCAATGCAGTTTTGTCAAACTTGTGTTCACTTGCCCTTGAACATCTAACGGTCAAATGCCACCGTTCTATTTACCTAGAGGATTCTCCTCTATAATCCTGACCACAGTTTACATACCTCCTACAGCCGACTATAATCAAACGCTTGAGATACTGCATGATGCCATCTCCAAACGAGAAACAGCCCATCATGAAGCAATTCAAACCGCAGACAGGAAACTCCAACCAGGCTTGTTCAAAGAAAACCCCACTCAATTACCATCAGCATATAACCTGTAGCAGCAGATGTCTTAACACACTAGACCACTGTTATACTAAAAGGAATGCCTATCATTCTATACCCAGACCACATTTCAGTAAATCGGATTACTTAGCTGGCTTTCTTCTTCTTCCATACAGACAGAGGCCAAAGAGCAAAGCTCCAGCGATTACGACACAAAGAGGTGGTTGCGGGAGGCAGAGGAGCAGCTAAGGGATTGCTTCAAGTTGGTGGACTGGGCCATGTTCAAGGACTTATCTGTGAATCTGAATGAATACACCATGATTGTCACGGGTTTTATTAAAACAGTTGTAGATGAGTATGTACTCCCAAAATCACTCAGAGTCTTCCGCAATCAGAAGCCTAGATAAACTATGAGATTCACAATCTGCCAGTGGTCAGTTCAGAGGCATTCAAGTTTGGTGACCGAGAAAGCTACAAGAGGTCCAGGTACAATCTCCAGAAAAACACCTCATGGGTAAAGTGGCAATTCCAGACTAAACTTGAATCAATGAAGGATGCTCAACAGTCATGACAGTTGTAGAAGACTATCACCTCTTATAAAGTAAAATCAAGTGTTATAGGTGACAGCAGGGCTTCACTTCCAGGTGAGCTCAATGTCTTCTATGCTCGCTTTGACCGTCAAAGCATGGAAGAACCATTACGAACTTGCTAGCCCAGAAAGACTGAAAAGGCAGGGTGTCAGGACTGAAGTCAAGGGTCAAGCTGATTCTGCTCACTCTTCTGTGTTGTTTACTCCTCTCCCTGAGGTGCTGAGGCTGTGAAACTGTTCCCATTGCTGTGCAATTCGTGCCTGCAGGCTTCGCAGCAAACTGCCCCGCTGTGTGATGGACTGAGATCAAGACTATGGGCCCACACCAGCTGCTCCAGGTTCCAGGTCTATGCACTCAAAAAGTGGTTCGGAATGCTGTGCTTGCTGTTATTGAGCCACGTGCAAGTTGGCATAGGGTTAAAAAGATTAAAGACTTGAATGTGTGACTGAAGGATTGGTATTTGAGAAGTGGGTTTGAATTCATGAGAAACTGGCACCAGTATTGGGGAAGGAGGAAACTGTTCCATTGGGATGGGCTCCACCTGAACCATGATGGGACCTCAATCCTGGCAAATCATGTAACTAGGGTTGTGGATAGGGCTTTAAACTAAATAGGGGGTTGGGTTCAACAGATTGGAGCAGTATGGATAAAGTAAAAGCGAAAAGTCTGGATAAAGTAAAAGCAAAAGTTAAAAAAGAGAAAAGTAATAGAGTGGAGCGCAGTAAAGTCTATCTAGTGCATAAGAGACAAAGATTACTAAATTTTAAAGGCACAATGAGTGTAAGGGCACTTTATCGGAATGCCTGTAGTATTCATAACAAGGTTAGTGAACTTGTGGCACAGATCAGTATAAAGGGGTATGATTTAGTGGCCATTACAGAAACGTGGTTGCAGAGTAGAGAGGATTGGGAATTAAATATGCAAGGATATCAGGCAATATGGAAGAGTAGGCAGGAAGGTAAGTGACTAAGGTGGGGTGCGCTCTTAATTAAGGATGAGATCAGGGTGATAATGAGAGATGATATAAAATCTAAGGAGCAGAATATTCAATCCATCTGGATAGAGATTAGGAATAGTAAATGGGAAAAAAAATCATTGGGATGGTAGGAGTTGTCTATAGGCCACTGAATAATAACATTACACAGACAATAAACTGAGAAATATCTGAGGCATGTAAAAATGGAACAGCAGTTATTGTGGGGAACTTGCACATAAATTGGGTGAATTAAGCTGGTCGAGGTCGAGGCAGCCATGAGGAGGACTTCATAGAATGCATACATGATAGCTTTCTTGAACAGCAGGTTACTGAACTTATAACATGCTATCTTGGATCTGGTCCAGTGCAATAAGACAGGTAAAATTAGCAGTCTTATAGTTAGCAATCCTCTTGGAGTGATCACAGTATGATTGAGTTTCTCATACAAATGGAGGGTGCAATAGTTCAATCTAAAACCAGTGTATTAAGCCTAAACAAGGGAGACTACAACAGGATGAGGGAGGAAATGGTTAGGGAAGATTGGGAACACAGGCTATATGGCTGTGGAACAGTGGAAGACTTTCAAAGAGATTTTTCACAGTGCTCAACAAAAGTATATTCCAGTTAAAAGCAAGGACAATAAGGGCAGGAAGAGCTAGTCATGCATAACTAAGAAAATAAAGGAGGGCATTGAACTAAAAGCTCATGTGTACAAAGTCGCCAAGAGTAGTGGGGAACTGGAAGATTGGGAAAATGTTAAAAAGCAAAGAACCACTAAGAGAGCAATAAAGAAAGGGAAGACAGAAAATAGCACAAAATATAAAAACAGATAGTAGAAGTTTTTATAATTATATGAAGCAGAAAAGAGTGGCCAAAGGAAACACAAGTCCCTTGGAGGTCAAGATGGGGAAATTGATATTGGATAATGAGGAAATGGCAGAGGCTTTGAATGACTATTTCCTGTCGGTTTTCACGGTGGAAGACATGTCTAACATGCCAAAGAGAGATGATATGGATGCGATGGGTGGTGAGGACTTTGATAAAATAGCTATCACTCAAGAGGTAGCGCTGAGCAAGCTTGTAGGCCTAAAGATAGACAAGTCCCTTGGTCCTGCTGGAATGCATTCCAAGGGATTGAAAGAAATAGCAGAGGTTATAATTGAGACTTTGCTAATAATTTACCAAAATTTTCAGAATGCTGGCCAGGTCCCAGCAAATTGGAAGACGACAAATGTCATGCCACTGTTCAAAAAAGTATGTAGGCAAAAGGCAGGTAACTAGAGGCCAGTTAACTTAACATCTAGGAAAATGCTTGTAACTATCATTAAAGAAGAAATAGTGAGGCATCTGGAAACAAATGGATCCATCATGCAGCATGGATTCAGCAAAGGCAGGTCCTGTTTGACAAACTTACTGGAGTTCTTTGAGGATATAACAAGCACAATGGATAGAGGGGAACAGATGGACATTATTTACTTAGATTTCCAGAAAGCATTCGATAAGGTACCACATAAAAGACTTATCCATAAGGTAAGGATGCATAGAGTTGGGGGTGATGTATTGGCATAGATAGAGGATTGGTTAACCAATAGAAAGCAGAGAGTTAGGATACATGGGTGTTTCTATGGCTGGCAATCAGTGTCGAGCGGTGTGCCGCAGCGGTCGGTGCTGGGCCACAACTGTTCACGATATACATTAATGATCTGGAAGAGGGGATCGAGTGTAGAATGCCTAAGTTTGCTGATACTAAAATCAGCGGTAAAGCAAATTGTGCAGGGAGATATAATTAGGTTAAATGAGTGGGCAAGGGCCTGGCAGATGCAGTACAATGACGGTAAATGCGAGGTCATCCACTTCGGAAGGAAAAATGGAAGATCAGATTATCATTTAAATGGTAAAAGATTGCAGCATTTTACTGTGCAGAGGGACTTGGGAGTGCTGGTGCAAGAATCACAAAAGGTCGGTTTGCAGGTACAGCAGGCTATCAAGAAAGCAAATGGAATGTTGGCCTTCGTTGCTAGAGGATTGAATTTAAGAGCAAGGTGGTTATGCTGCAACTGTATATGATACTGGTGAGGCCACATCTGGACTACTGCGTGCTGTTCTGGTCTCGTTGGTTGAGGAAGGATACACTGGCTTTGGAGGCTGTGCAGGGGAGATTCACCAGAATGATTCCAGAGATGAGAGGGTTAGACCAGGAGGAAGGATTAAGTCACCAGGAACTGTACTCGCTGTAATTCAGAAGAATGAGAGAGGATCTTATAGAAAGATAAAATTATGAAAGGGATAGATAAGATAGAGGCAGGAAAGTTGTTTCCACTGGTAGGTGAGAACCGAACTAGGGGACATAGCCTCAAGATTCAGGGGAGAAAATTTAGGACAGATGAGGAGGAACTGTTTTTCCCCAAAGAGTGGTGAATCTGTGGAATTCTCTGCCCAATGAAGCAGTGGAGGCTACCTCAGTAAATATATTCAAGGCAAGGTTAGATAGATATTTGTATAGTAGGGGAATTGAGGGTTATGGGGAAAAAGGCAGGTAGGTGGAGATGAATCCGTGGTCAAATCAGCCATGATCTAATGGCAGAGCAGACTCGACAGGCCAGATGTTCTACTCCTGCTCCTATTTCTTATGTTCTTATGATTATTTTCCTCTTTCTCTGCACAACAGGTATTTCGCCCCCCCCCAAAACAAAAGGGTTCTTTTGGTTCTCTTGCTTTGTGGCAGCCTATAAGCAGACAAATCTCAAGGTTGTATAATTTATACAAAGTTTGTACATTCCTTGATAATAAATGTACCTTGAATGAACTCCCACAGCCTTAACGATCCTGTGATTTCAGACTCTGAGGCTGATGTGTGAGCAGACTTCAGGAGAGTGAACCAACAAAAAGCATCTGCCCCAGGCAGGGTGGTTACTACTACTACTACTACTACTACTACAACATCAACTCAGGCCTAGGGGGCCGGCGTCGGGCACGATGACGAACTCTCCACTTCTTCCTCTCCCTCATCAGTGTGTTCAGTTCATCTACATTAGCCGCGCCGCTGTTTCTAGGAGCGTGTTGACCATAGTCTTGGGAGGGCGCCCAGGGTTCATCCTCCTGTGCTTGGGCTCCCATATGATGACTAGGCTGGCAGGTAGCTCCGGGTGGCATAGACAGTGCCCTGCTAGTTGCAGTCTTCTTGCCTCGATTTTAGTAGAGAGCATCGGTAGGTTGTTAAAGAGCTCAACGTTCGTCATGTGCTGTTGCCAACTCACATCAAGAGCCACCTGGAGCATTTGTGTATAGCAACCATCTAGAGACTTTTGCATCGCCTTGGTGAGTGTCCACGTTTCGCATCCGTACATGAGAATGGACTCTATGACTGCTATGAAAATCCTCTCTTTAAGCCCTCTGGTCAGGTTCGACTTCCAGATTTCCTTCATGTCGTTCATAGCCCTCCACGCCAGCACCTTCCGTATCTTTATGTCCTTCTCCGAACTCATCATTCTTGACCAGAGGTACTTGTAGTCAAAGACTTTCTTAATGGTATCATTCTTTACGGTCCTGAGAGTACCTTCGTCGCAGTTAAACGCCACGTACTCTGTCTTTTTAGCATTTAGGTGAAGTCCAACTTCATTGCATTCTATTTCCACTTTTTTCAGTAGCTGCTGTGCTTCCTCCATCTGGTCAGAGCAGGACTATGTCATCTGCAAAATCGAGATCTGTTAGTGTAACTGGTCTGACCCTTTTGGTTCGCCCTGGTTTTATGGTAAAACCAAGCTTGTCATGATCTTTGGTAGCTTGACGCAGAGCGTAATCAAGGACGATTATAAAGATGTAGGGTGCCAGAGTGTCTCCTTGTAGCACACCAGCTAGGAGCTCGAACACTGCTGTTTCTCCGTCTGGTGATACAACGTTCGCCATGGTTTTGGTATAGCTGGACTCTATTGATCTAAGTAGATGGGCTGGCACTCCGTAAGCTTTCAGGATCTTCAGCATTTTACCTCGGTGAATGGAGTCAAAAGCTTTGTGAAAATCGATGTAAGCAAGCACGGCTGGTAGGTTGTTCTTCTTGACTTCCTCGATGATTCTACGGAGAGCAAGTATTTGCATTACTGTTGTGCGCTTCTGCCGAAAACCATTCTGATTGAATCTTAGCTTAGGGTCAATGGCGGTGCAAATCCTGTTCAAGATCATCCAATTGTACAGCTTTGCTAAGATGCAGGTCAAGCTGATACTGCGGTAGTTATCTGTCTTTGTGAGGAATCCAGACTTGGGGACTGGGATAATGTTTGAGAGTGACCACTGATCTGGTTTGTCTCCTTTCATCAGTGCCATATTACATACGTCCAGCAAGATGTCGTCCAGATCGCAGTTCTTCAGGACATCTGGTGGTATCCCATCTGGTCCAGCGCTCCTGCTCTGTTTGAGTGCATATTTGGCCTTCTTCAGTTCCTCAGTGGTGAATGGGCCGTAATCGATGTGGACATGCATTAGTATTGTGGGTATGTCCTCTTCTTCTTCCGTGATCGTTGGAGGGCTTCCCAGCAGGTTCTTAAGGTGGGTAAACCATGTCAGGACACGGTCCTCTGCTGTTTTACCACTTATTTGACCTAATAGGGACATCTTCCGTCTACCGATTTCATTGACTAGGCACCATGCTTCTCCATGCTGCATGTCTTCATTAGCAGCTTCTATCTCTTTAATCCTCTCAGCTAGTTCCTCTTTCTTTCATCGGTCGTAGGTGGCAAACAGATTCTTCTTTGCTGTCTTGAACTTGTCTCTGAGCTCTTGTGTTTTGCTCCTTCTAAGTTCGGCATGACAAGCATTGACCACACTTCTTGCTGAGACGACGTCAGGATGTTTCAAGATCCGACTTTTCTTGATTTGCTTCACAGTAGGCAAACTCTTTGTTGCATCTGTGTGTGCGTCTATGAGCAGTTGATAGCGGTCGGTGGCAGTCTCTTCCTCCCCCCCTTTCCAGTGGGCCGAAGCGATTTCTCACCTCCACTGTGTACTGAGCTTGAAGAACAGGTTGTGAGGAGAATGCCTTCCAGTCTATCTTCTCCTTGGGACCTGTGGCTTTGGGTTGCCGCAGGCTCAGTCTCACTTGCATTGACACTACTCTGTGATCAGAACTGACCAAGTTGAAGGTGCTGTCGGCTTCTGTGTTGATCACACAATTACGCCATTTTGTTCTTACGGGGATGTAATCGAGCTGTCTCCTGTAGATGGAGGCTCTGTTTTCATATGTCCACAGTTTACCAGCTCGCTTCTTGAATTGTGCGTTGGCAGCAATGAGACTGTGTCCCTGGATGAAATCAACTAGGTATTGTCCATTTCTGTTGGGAAAGTCTTGGTATGAGTATGGAACATCTTCCAGTCTGACCTGGGCATTAAAATTGCTGAGCACAGCCAGGAAGTTACGTGCCGGTATCAAAGTGACAGCTTCGTGAAGTTTACTATAGAAGGCCTCCACCTCCTTCTCCTCGCTGCAGTTGTGCGGGGAGTAACAGATGATGACAGAGGTCACCGGACTTCCGTCAAATTCCGCAGTAAGGATTCTGTCACTGACTGAGACTACGCCCCTCAGTGCCTCCTTCACCTTGCGGTTCAACATCAGCCCTACTCCACCTTGCGCTGACATTGTCGTCGGCTCTCTCCATGCAGACGAGGTGATGAGGTGCATCCCCTCTACCTCTGTGAACCTTATCTCTTAGTCAGGGTGTACATGACAGTGCTCTTAGATCCCCAGGATGGAGATCTCGTATCTGCTTGCCTGTGATGCCAACTCTGTGCATCAAGGCAAGAGGCGGATGGTGTTTGCGTTGAATCGTTTTTACCTCACAATGCAAAAGAGGCGCAGTTCACTCAACACACATCAAAGTTGCTGGTGAACGCAGCAGGTCAGGCAGCATCTGTAGGAAGAGTCTCGGCCTGAAACGTCGACTGCACCTCTTCCTACAGATGCTGCCTGGCCTGCTGCGTTCACCAGCAACTTTGATGTGTGTTGCTTGAATTTCCAGCATCTGCAGAATTCCTGCTGTTTGCAGTTCACTCAGCCCCCTTGTCAGACTCAACCCGCCCCGCGGGGTTTGAAGTTGCATCTTCATACTGCCTGTCTAGGCCAGGGTCTGGGCGTTCCACAGAGTTCCTGAGTACTCTCAGCTCTGGAAGTATAGGGTTCGTTGGGTTATCTGTCATCATAATGCCTTACAAGGTGCAAAAGGAAAGACAGGCAGGGTAACTGGCCAAGTACTAAAAAACCTGTGCTGATCAACTAGCTGCAGTGTTCATCTCAGATCTTTAACCTCTCCCTTCTGCAATCTGGGGGACCCACCTGTTTCAATTACACCAGTGCCCAAGAAGAATGTGGTAACATAGCTCAATTACTATCATCCAGTAGCACTTACATCCACAGTGATGAAGTGTTTTGAGAGGTTGATGACGAAACATATCAACTTCTGCCTGAGAAGCAACTTGGATCTGCTCTAGTTTGCCTACCAGAGCAACAAGTCCACAGAAGATGCCATCTCACTGGCTCTTCACTCAACCCTGGAAAATTTGGACAGCAAAGATGCATACATCAGGATGTTCCTTATCGACTATGACTCAGCATCCAATACCATCATCCCCTCAAAATTAACCAATAAGCTTCAAGATCTCGGCCTTAATACCTTCTTGTGCAATTGGAATCCTCGATTTCCTCACTTACAGACCCCATTCAGCTCTGATTGGTATAATCACCTCCATTATCTCCGTCAGCACAGGTGCTCCACAAGGCCGTGTGCTTAGCTCCCTGCTCCACTTGCTTTACACTTTTACTGTGTAAGTAACGCTCCAGTGCCATATTCAAGTTTGCTGATGGCACCACTATCATATGCAGAATCAAAGGTGGTGATGAATCAGAATTTAGGAGGGAACAAAAATCTGGCTGAGTGGTACTCAATATCAACAAAACTAAGGAGCTGATTACTGACTTAACAAGAAGGAAACCAGAAGTCCATCAGCCTCTCCTCATCGGAGGATCAGAGGGGGAAGTGGCTCAACAATTTTAAATTCCTTAGTGTTATTATTTCAGGAGACTTGACCAGGGCCCAGCACACAAGTACAACTGCAAAGTACACTACTACAGTTGCAAAAAAAAAAGTTTATGAAACTTTTGCAATTACCTGTTTATTTGTATTAACTCATAAAATGTGATCTGAAAAGTACAATTGTTTGTGTCTTACTAGTTTAAGCAGATTGTGTTTGTCTACTATTGTGACTTAGATGAAGATCACACCACATTTTATGAATAATTAATGTAGAAAACCATATAATTGCAAAGGGTCCACAAATGTTTTTTTGCAACTGTATTTTCTTAAGAGTTTGCAAAGATTCGGCATAACATCTAAAACTGACAAACTTCTGTATGTATAATGGAGAGTATATTAACTGGTTGCATCACAGCCAGGTATGGAAACACCAATGTCCTTGAACATAAAAAGTAGTGGATATGGCCCAGTCTATCATAGGTAAAGCCTGCCCCACAAAACAGAAAACAGAATCCATCATCAGGGACCCTTGCCTCCCGGGACAGGCCCACCTTTCGCTACTGCCATCAGGAAGAAGGTATAGGTTCAGGAATAGTTATTACCCCTCAATCATGAGGCTCTTGAACCAAAAGGGTTAACTTCACTCAATTTCACTTGCCCCATCATTGAAATGTTCCCATAATCCATTGACTCACTTTCAAGGACTCTTTATCCCATGTTCTTGATATTTATTGCTTATTTATTTATTATTATAATTTCTTTCTTTTTGCATTTACCCAGTTTGTTGCCTTTTGCACACTTAAGACAGTGTGGTCTATAATGGATTTGAGAATGCCCGCAAGAATATGAATCTCAGGGTTGTATATGGTGACGTATGTACTTTGATCATAAGTTTACTCTGAACTTTACAGTTTTCCCACCAGTGGCTTTTCCTTTAGTTCTTTGCAGGTTTCAACAAAATGTGATATGTTAAGAATCTAATGTATTTCTAAGAATTCTTTTTGCAATCAACTCCCAATGTAACAGAACTCTGAAATAATCCTGAACTCATGATGCACAACTGTAAATGATCATTTTCAACAGTTAAAAGTTTTAATTTGTACATTTAAATTGTTATTCTTCAAAGTCCATAACGATTGTATTGCAAAACTTTAAACAGGTTATTGTGTTCAGTTCTGGTCATTGTACTATGGAAAAGATAGAGAAGCTTTAGAGAGGGTACAGAGCAGAATTACCAGGATGTTGCCTGGATTACGGAACATGTATTCTGAGGAAAGGCTGAGTGAGCTTGGACTTTTCTCTTTGGAGCAAAGGAGAATGTGGATGAATTGTACATAATAGTAAGACTCATGGATAGCACAGCCAGCATCTTTTTCCTTAGGGCAGCAATGGTTAATACTACAGGGCATCCTTTTAAAGTGATTGGTGGGGAGATATCAGAAGTAGTGGGTTTTTTTTTTACACACACAGAGAATGGTAGGTGACTAGAACGCATGGCTAAATGTACTGGTAGAAGCTGATAACTTAGGGACATTTAATAGACACTTGAATTGGCACATAGATGAAAGAAAAAAATTAAAGTGTCATGGGCTATGTAGGAAGGAATTGATCTTAGAATGGGTTACAAGGTCCTTGGGCTGAAGTGCCATACTGTGTTGTACTGTTCGATGTACAATGTTAAGTCAGAGACGGAGGTGAAAATAAATTATGTTAAAAGTTCAAGCAAAGTCACAAATAGAAGGGTTGTGTGTGGTGGTAATAATCTTCTGATGTGAGTATTTCAATACAAGGAGTATTGTGGGGAAGGCTGACGAGCTGAGGGCGTGGATTGACCATGGAATTACAACATTATAACCATTAGTGAAACTTGGGTGCAGGAGGGGCAGGACTGGCAGCTTAATGTTCCAGGGTTCCGATGTTTCAGACGTGATAGAAGCAGAGGAATGAAGGGGGGGGCGGGGGGAGGGGTGGCATTGCTAGTCAGGGAAAATGTTACAGCAGTGCTCAGGGAGGACAGATTAGAGGGCGTGTCTACCAAGGCCATATGGGTGGAGCTGAGAAACAGGAAAGGTATGACCACATTAATGGACCACCCAATAGTCAGCAAGAATTGGAGGAGCAAATCTGCAGAGAGATAGCAGACAACTGCAAGAAACAAAGTAGTGATAGTAGGGCAGCAGTCCCCAACCACTGGGCCGCGAGGAAACGATATGAGTCAGCTGCACCTTTCCTCATTCCCTGTCACACACTGTTGAACTTGAACATAGGGTTGCCAACTGTCCCGTATTAGCCGGGACATCCCGTAATTGGGCTAAATTGGTTTGTCCCATATGGGACTGCCCTTGTCCCATATTTCCCCCGCTAAGGTAGAGCATCCCTATGAAACCTTTGGTGCCGAAATAGCGTAAAGCAAAGCAATTACCATTAATTTATATGGGAAAAATTTTTGAGCATTCCCAGACCCAAAAAATAAACTACAAAATCATACCAAATGACACATAAAACCTAACATAACACTAACATATAGTAAAAGCAGGAATGATATGATAAATACACAGCCTATATAAAGTAGAAATAACGTATGTACAGTGTAGTCGGGAAGATTAAGTCAAAACCGATTTGTGGAAAAAAATTGGCACGTACACTCATGCACATGCACAAGTCACATATACGCACGTCATGCATGCGCACACAGGTGCCCGCGCAAGGCTTCATGGTCATGGTCGTCTTTCTTGGGGTAAACACTGTCCCGTAGTTGACTGCTACTTTTGTCCCTTATTTCGGAGTGAAAAAGTTGGCAACCCTAACTGTAAAAGACATGTTGAGGTGGGCTTAACCCTACTTGAACACCCACTCCACCCCCCCCACACCGGTCGGCCGGTCCGCAAGAATATTGTCAATATTAAACCAGTCCGCGGTGCAAAGGTTGGGGACCACTGTAGTAGAGGATTTTAATTTTCCACATATTGATTGGGATTCCCATACTGATAAAGGCCTAGACGGGTTAGAGTTCGTAAAATGTGCTCAGAAAAGTTTTCTAAATCAATATATAGAGGTACCAACTAGAGAGGATGCAATATTAGATCTCCTATTAGGAAACGAGTTAGGACAGGTGACAGAAGTGTGTGTAGGGGAACACTTTGCTTCCAGTGATCATAACACCATTAGCTTCAACTTGATCATGGATAAAGATAGATCTGGTCCTTCGATTGAGGTTCTAAACTGGAAAAAGGCCAAATTTGAAGAAATGAGAAAGGATCTAAAAAGCGTGGATTGGAACAGGTTGTTCTCTGACAAGGATGTGATTGGTAAGAGGGAGGCCTTCAAAGGAGAAATTTTGAGAGCGCAGAGTATGTATGTTCTGTCAGGATTAAAGGCAAAGTGAGTAAGAATAAGGAACCTTAGTTCTCAACGGATATTGCAACTCTGATAAAGAAGAGAGAGAGATGTATGACATGTATAGGAAACAGGGAGCAAATAAGGTGCTCGAGGAGTATAAAAAGTCCAAAAACTTCTTAAGGAAGAAATCAGGAGGGCTAAAAGATAACATGAAGTTGCTTTGGCAGTCAAGGTGAAGGACAATCCAAAGAGCTTCTACAGGTATATTAAAAGCAAAAGGATAGTTAAGGGATAAAATTGATCCTCTTGAAGATCAGAGTGGTCGGCTATGTATGGAACCAAAAGAAATGGGGGAGATCTTAAATGGTTTTTTTGCATCTGTATTTACTAAGGAGACTGGCATGGAGTCAATGGAAACAAGGCAAACAAGTAGTCAGGTCATGGAACCTATACAGATTAAGGAGGAGGAGGAGGAGGAGGTGCTTACTATCTTGAGGCAAATCAGAGTAGATAAAACCCCAGGACCTGACAGGGTATTCCCTCGGACCTTGAAGGAGACTAGTGTTGAAATTGCAGGGGGCCTGGCAGATATATTTAAAATGTCAGTATCTACGGGTGAGGTGCCGGAGGATTGGAGGACAGCTCATGTTGTTCCGTTATTTAAAAAAGGCTGTAAAAGTAATCCGGGAAATTATAGGCCGGTAAGTTTGACGCCAATAGTAGGTAAATTATTGGAAGGAGTACTGAGAGATAGGATCTACAAGTATTTGGATAGACAGGGACTTATTAGCGAGAGTCAACATGGCTTTGCGCGTGGTAGGTCATGTTTAACCAATCTATTAGAGTTTTTCAAGGAGGTTACCAGGAAAGTAGATGAAGGGAAGGCAGTAGATGTTGTCTACATGGACTTCAGTAAGGCCTTTGGCAAGGTCCCGCATGGGAGGTTAGTTAGGAAGATTCAGTCGCTAGGTATACATGGAGAGGTCGTAAATTGGATTAGACATTGGCTCAATGGAAGAAGCCACAGAGTGGTAGTGGAGGATTGCTTCTCTGAGTGGAGGCCTGTGACTAGCGGTGTGCCACAGGGATCAATGCTGGGCCCATTGTTATTTGTCATCTATATCAATGAATTGGATGATAATGTGGCAAATTGGATCAGCAAATTTGCTGATGATACAAAGATTGGAGGCGTAGTGGACAGTGAGGAAGGTTTTCAAAGCTTGCAGAGGGATTTGGAACAGCTGGAAAAATGGGCTGAAAAATGGCAGATGGAGTTTAATACAGACAAGTGTGAGGTATTGCACTTTGGAAGGACAAACCAAGGTAGAACATACAGGGTTAATGGTAAGGCACTGACGAGTGCAGTAAAACAGACGGATCTGGGAATACAGATAAAAAATTCTCTAAAAGTGGCATCACAGGTAGATAGGGTCATAAAGAGAGCTTTTGGTACATTGCCCTTTATAAATCAAAGTACTGAGTATAAGAGTTGGAATGTTATGGTGAGGTTGTATAAGGCATTGGTGAGACCGAATTTGGAGTATTGTGTACAGTTTTGGTCACCAAATTACAGGAAGGATATTAATAAGGTTGAAAGAATGCAGAGAAGGTTTACAAGGATATTGCCAGGACTGGAGAAACTGAGTTACAGAGAAAGGTTGAATAGGTTAGGACTTTATTCCGTGGAGCGTAGAAAAAATGGGAGGAGATTTGATAGAGGTATATAAAATTATGATGGGTATAGATAGAATGAATGCAAGCAGGGTCTTTCCACTGAGGCTAGGGGAGAGAAAAAAAAAGAGGACATGGGTTAAGGGTGAACGGGGAAAAGTTTAAAGGGAACATTAGGAGGGGCTTCTTCACACAGAGAGTGGTGGGAGTGTGGAATGAGCTGCCAGATGAAGTGGTAAATGCGGGCTCACTTTTAACATTTAAGAAAAACTTGGACAGGTACATGGATGAGAGGTTTATGGAGGGATATGGTCCAGGTGCAGGTCAGTGGGACTAGGCAGAAAAATGGTTCCGCACAGCCAAAGAAGGCCTGTTTCTGTGCTGTAATGTTCTATGGTTCTATGGAAATCAGACATTAATAATTGGTTCTTCTCTTGTTTTATGGACAGAAATCACTGATTTTTGAAAGGCAAGAGAATCCATCCAAATTATAAATAGGTGTAACAAAAAGAAAAAAAATGAGCTCAAATATCAGGCAAGGCAATAAAATACTCAAATGAAGAATAAACAACCAAATACTGTGCTTGGTTGTCTTAGTTCTTAGGCAGTACCAAAAGTCAAAAATCTTTTTATAGCCAAATTGTCTGACTTCATTACAAAATTTACAAACTACAATCTAAGCACCATTTTAATAAAACTACCAAACCTGCACAGCACCTGAATAGATAAACAAAGCTGACTCCATGTATTTACCACTATTTTCAAAATGGAAGCAAGGTGGCTATCTAAAGTACAGTAATTAAAACAGGCATCAGGATCATTTTCCTCCTAGAAATGCTGAAGTCAAAAACTGCGCCAGTGGGTTTGAAGCTGGCATTCTTCTGTATTGCATTATTTAATGTATAATTAATTTACTCGAATCATGGTTAAGTTCAGACATGGTCTGATAAGTTTTAAATTGATTTTCACGTTTCAGAACTTAAAACAGTAAAATTAAGAGTCCCAATGTGTAGCTGATCAAATTGCCAATGAAAGTAAAGTCATTACCTTTTGCTTAAAAGATTCAAGATCACTTTTTCCAGTGATCAAAGGAACCAAGTTTCACGGTACAGAAGTTACTGCAAGTTAACATCAGGCATGGTAAACAGTGAAGGCAGCAAATATTATACTGGCCTTTAATGCAAGCGAATTTGAGAATGGAAGAACATATGAAAGAGAAGTGAGAATAGGCCATTCAGCCCCTTTTTGCCACACAATCAGATCACTGCCAATCCTTACCACTTTTACACATTACTCACTAATTTCTTCAGTCCTTAGCACCTAATATTCTGTCAATCTCCTTACTGCATATGTTCAGCAATTGAACCTCTACAGCTCTCATGAATTGAGAATTCCCAAGATTCACAACATTCTAGGTGAAGAAGTTAGTCATCTTCATCCTGAACTGCTATTGCTTTGAGATAATTAATTGATTCAAATCAAGGGAAACATCAATTCTGCATCTTCCATGCTACGCCACGAGAGTTTTGAGTGAACCATCTCATTTTTACCAACTAAAACATATCCAGAGTAGTAATAATTTCATTCTCCTTTACACTTGTGTGCTGATGAATGACAATAAACAATCTCGAATCAGCCAGATCTCCTTAAACTATTTTCATACTATATACCTAACAGTGCAGGATTTAAACTGCTGAATTTTCACTGCACTATTACTAGCAAATCTTTCCTTGGGAGGGAGATCAGAAATGTTCCACATGCTGTCATCCGAGCTTTTATTAATGGAGAATCAGAAAAAAACAATCCAATAATTCCTGCTTTCTGCCGTCTCTCTATGGTCTGGAAATACTTCTTTTGAACTTGCAATCCATCTCTTTTATAAAGACTACATTCCAAACAGTTTCTACTACTAACCTGTGAATGCATTCCATGAGTATAAAAATAAAATCCCTAATTTGACCTTTGATTATTTTAATCTGCAAATTATATTCTATACATCCATGAAAATGTCCAATGTAAAGATCATAAAAAATTCTACTTCTGACAACCCCTTCTGTTTCTCAATCTCTCTCTCTTTCCATCTCTGGAGAAAAATTATCAACTGACATTTTTTTTAAACCTACCGATTCCCACAGTTATCTTGATAGTAACACACATCAAAGTTGCTGGTGAATGCAGCAGGCCAGGCAGCATCTCTAGGAAGAGGTACAGTCGATATTTTGGGCCGAGACGCTTCAACCCGAGTCAGGCTGTACCTCTCCTCCGTCTCTCTGCTTTCCTCAGGGATTGCTCTCTCCATGATTCCTTTGTCCATTCGCCCCTCCCCACTAAGCTCCCTCCAGTCACTTATCCCTGAAAGTGGCCAAAGTGCTACATCTGCCCATTCACCTCTTCCCTCACCTCCACTCAGGGCCATAAACAGCCCTTCCAGCTGTGACAATCCCTCACATGCGAATCTGCTGCGGTCATCTATTGCATCCGGTGCTCCTGATGCAGCCTCCTCTACACTAGCGAGACCCCTAAATTGGGGGGTGGGGGTGGGGGTGGGGGTGGGGGTGGGGGTGGGGGTGGGAGGGCGCTTCATTGAGCACCTCCGCTCCATGCGCCAAAACAGAACATCCCAGAATTAATTCCAATTCCCATTCCAAGATGAGGCCACTGTTAGGGTGGAGAAGCAACACCTTATACTCCGTCTGGGTAGACTCCAACCTGATGACATGATTTCTCCTTCCGCTAATTTTTTTCCTCCCTTTTCTATGCCCCACTCTGGCCTACCTCTTCCCACCTGCCTATCACTTCCCCCGGTGCCCTTCCTCCTTCCCTTTCTCCTGTGGTCCACTCTCCACTCCTATCAGATTTCTTCCTCTCCGGCCCTTTGCTTTTTCTACCCACCTGGTTTCACCTATCACCTACAACGCTATCCTCCTTGCCCTCCCCACCTTTTTATTCTGACATCTTCACCCTTGCTTTCCAGTCCCAAAGAAGGCTCTCGGCCCGAAACATCGACTGTTTATTCATTTCCATAGATGCCGTCTGACTTGCTGAACTCCTCCAACAATGTGTGTGTGCTTTTTACAGCATTGCAGACTTCCTTGATTTTTCCGAATGAAGTCACCTTACAAAAGCCAGTTCACTTGGAAGAAAAAGGATACAATTAAACCGCCAACTATGAGTAAGATTAAAACCGCTCCCTCCTTTGCTCATCTTGTCAAGTCATTAAAGTCGCGCCTCGGCAATGGCGGAACCTCGGCGATTTGCTAGTTTATCTCTTACCCGTTAGGCACCCACACCCGCGCGGTGCGGTCTCTTGATACCGACACGAAAGCTCCTACGGGGAACAAGGTGGCCACCAGCCCCCGGACGTCCATTTCGTGCCCGACTAGTGAACAGCTGAGCCTATAACCTGACGACGCCATGTCGGCCGCGCTGCCTCCTCGGCCCGGCAGTAGCGCCATTGCATTCTGGGGCGAAGGTGATTGCAGGAAGGCGATCAAAACTTTTCCTTAAGAAAACGAAATATCTAACTAGGGTGGGAATTATAAATTACTGCTATACATATACATTTAAAAGTAATAAACAAAACCTACGCTGTCTATTATCAACGCGTAAAGGGCAGGTCAGAGGTGCGTCGCCATGGTAACCAACCTCAAGCGCGATGATCATGCCTGCCAGGGCGAGAGCAAGACGGACATTTAATTCCGGTTTGGAAATAAATTAATCGAGAACTGAAGCCGGGAGTTTGTTGTCTGATCGAACAATTTCGTGCGCCGGGCAAAGCATAGAAAGAAAGGAAGAAGCGGGTGTCTTTGCCCTGCACCGCGACATCTACAGGAGTGGATGACCAAGAGCAGCGACCGGTGCCCCGTGCCCAGCGTGCCCACCGAAAGTGACAGGTAAGAGGTGGGGCCCGACGCATACCCGCTGCCGAGCACAGCACCAAATGCAGAAGGATCCGAGTTTCCCAGCACTCATGTGAATGCTGATTAGGCGATGCTATATGCTTATGCTGCTGCTGCAGGTTTAATTGCACCTGTGCATACATATTTTTGAACATATGGCAATAAACTTGACTTTGACAAATGAATGCAAAACGACCAGGGAATGCTCAAGAGATCGGTTAACATTTGTGCCGAGAGAGAAAGGATCGATCCATTAGCAAACTTGTAGTGAAATTAATTTATCATTTATTTTAATTGTGTGGGCTGAGAACTCTTTCTGTTGGGGTTTTCCTGATATTGTTACTGTGCCCGGGTCCGTGGTCTCAGTGGAGATGTTATTTTGTTCAAAGATTGTCAAATATCAGAAATAATTTTAACTCTTTGGTTACTCTTGTTTCTCCATATAAAATTAGATGATAGTAAGGTCACAATAAATGAGAAACATCTGCCACAGGATCCTTGCGTTATTTTTCACTTGTTGGAGTTGTTTCACTTTCTTGATGTTCAGATTGTACCAGACGTGACTAAATCACCAAGGAAACGTGACGCTCTCCGAAGCGGCAGCGAATGCATCGAGCAATGAGTTGTAATTCAGCAAATAGTTACTTCGGTTTGTAGTTCAACTTATTTTTTTATTATTCATCCAGACTGGTGAATCTGGAAAATGCCTCAAAGAGTTCTCAAATGCGTAATTCAACTTGAAATCCACGCGGTAAGATATCTCTTGTCAATTCTTTAATCTGAACAAATTTAAAATATTACAGGCGCAAAGTAATCGTATACTTAGTCGATGAGTTATGTAATATTTAAATATCAACGTGTACCCAAAAGTAGTCAATGTTGTGACTCGCTTTGTGAGAACGCTATGCCAGCACGGGAGGTGACCCTGAATGTTGAAAACGTTGATAACCCAGAAATTCCCTTTATACAATCAAACCAGTTTTTCTCCATAAACTTGCAAATTGTTTCCCCGTTAGCACAGCCTTTCTTATAGTTTATATTTTAAACTGTAGGTTATGTGATAAACCTTCTTATGGGTTTATGTTTGCCATTGGTTCATATTTCACAATAAAGTGCTTTTACGCTTTTGTTTAAGCTTTTCAGTGCAACAAACCCAGGGTGCTGTCCGTGATGTTCTGTTACACGTGGCAACCTCTTTCTCTGCAAGCCTGTGAAATTTGCACTTTTTCAAGATCATGGGGAATACTAAGTTTATACCAAGAACAAACAATTTAACCTTATTGCCTAAAACGACAGAACCTAATCCAATCACACCTGTAAAAGTAAACTCATTGTGCTTTATATTTATGCTCATACTAAGCAGAATGCACCGATAGGCAGTTCTCTGGTTTAAGATCGAATGCAAAAATGAGTCCTTGGTTACTTGTGCACCATGTAAACAATACAATCATTGGAAGCCAAGATGATCCGAAGCATAGTGTGCCAGTGAATTTAAATAGCTATAATAACGAATTCTAAATTTCAACTATAGGTAACGTAATACCACTACATCTGTGTAAAGTTGACTCATCAGTCGCTTACTTGTGTCTCAAGTGGATTGGCCACGCCCCAGAGAGTATATAACGTACCACACAAGCAATTTCGTTTTCACATCCTTGGCTAAGAACACTTGATTCCTCCTATAAGGGAATTATAATCTTCTAAAACCTAGTCCCACTCTGATCATAACTAGTCTGACTGGGTATATTCCTGATTTATTCAGAGGATAAGAATGACAATCTGTTTATATTATTAAAAATGCAAAACTGGAATTCATATTCAACCAATCACACATGATAATGCAGTAGCACATACTCTGTTAAACTCATTGGTATTGTTGCATAAACTTAATGTTAACTCTAGGTAACAGTATCTCATTATCAGGTTTATATCTTGTGTCTACTTCTAGTCATCTTTTCAGGACCTCTGGAAATCACACAAAAACTGTGACAGCAGTTTCAAATTGCTAGAACTAGATTGACAACTACATCAGTGAAAAGTCAGACGTGCTAGAACATGGAATGAATTTTATAAATGGAGAACAATGGAGTCACAGATATCCAGTTGTGTATTTTTTAAATACACACATTTGTCCTGTTAGTCGATACTTGCTTGTGGTGGACAGTAGAATACAAAAAATGGCCAACTTTGCTTCCACTGATCATATAAAATGAATTTTCTCTTTCTTGCATTTGGGGACCATAAATGGGTGTTTTATTAATATTGCCATCCTCACAAACGACTAGAGGGATGGTAGGTAGAGGAAATAGAAACAGAAAATCTACGGCACATTACAGGCCCTTCAGCCCACAATGTTGTGCCAACCATGTAACCTACTCGAGAAGCTGCTTAGAATTTCCGTACCATGTAGTCCTCTATTTTTCTAAGCTCCATGTATCTATCTAAGAGGCTCTTAAAAGACCCTATCATATCTGCCTCTACCACCTTCATTTGCAGTGCATTCCTTGCATCCACCACTCTCTGTGTGAAAAACTATTCTCTGATATCCTCCTTGTACCTGCTTCCAAGCACCTTAAAACTATGCCCCCTCATGTTAACCATTTCAGCCCTGGAAAAAAAGCCTCTGGCTATCCACATGATCAATGCTCCTCATCATCTTATACACGTCTATCAGGTCACCTCTCATCCTCTGTTGTTCCAAGGAGAAAAGGCCAAGTTCACTCAACCTATTCTCATAAGGCATGCCCTACAATCCAGGCAACATCCTTGTAAATCTTCTCCGTACTCTCTCTATAGAAGCCACAATC
Organism: Mobula birostris; assembly: GCF_030028105.1. Taxonomy (NCBI): domain Eukaryota; kingdom Metazoa; phylum Chordata; class Chondrichthyes; order Myliobatiformes; family Myliobatidae; genus Mobula; species Mobula birostris. Next base: position 57,503,828 of record NC_092386.1, on the reverse strand, counting down.
TTCCTGTAATGAGGTGACGAGAACTGAACACTGTACTACAAGCGGGGTCTAACTAAGGTCTTATATAGCTGTAACATTACCTCATGGCTCTTGAACTCAATCCCATGGTTAATGAATGCCAACAGACCATGTGCCTTCTTAACAACACTGTCAACCTGGGCAACAGCTTTGGACATGGACCCCAAGATCTCACTGATCCTCCACATTGTCAAAAGTATTACCATTTACATTATATTCTGTCTTTAAATTTGACCAACCAAAATGAACCACTTCACACTTATCTGGGTTGAAGTCCATCTGCCACTTCTCAGCCCAGTTCTGCAACCTTTTGATGTCCCACTGGACAGCCCTCCACACTATCCACAACACCTCCAACCTCTGTGTCATCAGCAAACTTACTAACCCATCCCTCCACTTCCTCATCCAAGTCATTTATAAAAATCATGAAGAGGAGGGGTCCCAGAGTAGATTGCGGTGGAACACCACTGGTCATCATCCTCCATGAAGAATACAAACCATCCACAACCATCCTTTGCCTTCTGTGGGCAAGCCAATTCTGGATCCACAAAGCAAGGTCTCCTTGGATCCCATGTCTCATTTCTTTCTGAATGAGCCTCACATGGGCGACCTTGTCAAATGCCTTACTGAAATCCATATACACTACATCCACTGCTCTACATTCATCAATGTGTTTTACACCCACAAAGAATTCATTCAGGCTCTTAAAGCACGGCCTGCCCTTGACAAAGCCGTGCTGACTATCCCCAATCATATTATGCCTCTCCAAATACTTATAACTCCTGCCTTGCAGGATCTTCTCCAACAATTTGCCCACCACTGAAGTAAGACTCACTGGTCTATAATTTCCTAGATTATATCTACTCCTTTTCTTGAACAAGGAAACAATGATTGCAACCTTCCAATCCTCTGGTACTTCTCCTGTCCCTACTGATGATGCAAAGATCAACACCAGAGGCTCAGCAATCTCCTCCCTCACTTCCCACAGTAGTTTGGGGTATATTTTGTCCAGTCCCAGCAACTTATCTAACTTAATACAGCTCCAGCACATCCTCTGTCTTACTGTGTCTACACTCAAGCACTTCAGTCCACTGTAAGTCATCCCCACAATTGCCAAGGTCCATTTCACTGGTGAATACTGAAGCAAAGTATTCATTAAGTACCATCACTACCTCCTCCGACTCCATGCACACGTTTCCACTATCGTACTTGATTGGTCTTATTCTCACACAGCTCATCCTCTTGCTCTTCACATACCTGTAGAATCCCTTGGGGCTTTCCTTAATCCTGTTTGCCAAGGCCTTCTCATGGCCCCTTCTAGCTCTCCTAATTTCATTCTTGAGCTCCTTCCTGGCACCCTTGTAATTTTCTAGAGCTCTAACAGTAACTAGTTTCTTGAATCTTTCATAAGCTTTCCTGTCCTTCTCAACCAGATTTTCTACATCCTTTGTACACCATTTTTTTTTACCCTACCATCCTTTCCCTGCCTCAATGGAACATACCTATGCAGAATGCCATGCAAATGTTCCCTGAACACTTGCCAGATTTCTTCCATGCATTTCCCTGAAAACACCTGCTCCCAATTTATGTTCCCAAGATCCTGCCTAATAGCATCATATTTTCTCCTACCCCAATAAAAAGTTTTCCCAAATTTTCTGCTCATATCCCTCTCTAGCACTATGGTAAAGGAGATAGAGTTGTGGTCACTACCTTCAAAATTCTCTCCCACCGAGAGATCTGACATCTGACCAGATTCATTTCCCAATACAGTACCAGATCAAGCACAGCCCCTCCTCTAGTCGGCTTATCTACATATTCCGTAGGAAACCTTCCTGAACACACCTAATAAACTCCACCCCATCTAAACCCCTTGCTCTAAGGAGATGCCAGTCAGTATTAGGAAAGTTAAAATCACCCATCACAACAACCCTATTATTATTGCACCGTTCCAGAATCTGCCTCCCTATTTGCTCCTCGATGTCTCTGTTACTATTGGGGGGGTCTATAAAAACACCCACCAGAGTTATTGCCCTCCTCCTGTTTCTGACTTCCAACCACAATGACTTAGTAGACAAACCCTCCATGATCTCCTCCTCCTCTGCAGCCGCGATACTATCCCTGATCAGCAGTGCCACTCCCCCACCTCCCTCCCTGTCATTTTTGAAACATCTAAAGCCCGGCACTCTCAGCAGCCATTCCTGCCCCTGAGACGTCCAAATCTCTGTAATGGCCACAACATCATGGTTCTGGTATTGATCCATGGAGTTAGATGGGTGGCCAGTCTACTGATAATGACTTAAGGGTTAGGACAGATAGCTATTCACAAACTGAGGTCTTTGGAAAAAGAGAGACGGGTAAATAGACTCAGGGCAAAAACGAGAAAAAAGGTTGCCAAGTGAAGACAGCTCGAGCCAGACTTTTGAGCTGAGGATTTATGGCAGGGCAGAGAATGGGTGGAAAGAATTGAAATGGAACTGATCAAACAACATCAAAGCCTTGTTCCAAAAAGGTGGACCAAAGGAGGGGAGGTTTTGAAGAAAGCAGCACAGTTACCTGACCCTTTTCTTGCAGTTCAGGATAAGGATTTGGGGTAACAAACAGCCCAAGGTTATGTATTGGGAGGAAATAAGGAATAGATAACCATGGGAATTATAGATCAGCAAGTCTGACTTCAGTGCTGGGGAAATTATTGTAGAATACTCTTTGAGAAAAGATTTACAATAATTTGGAGAAGCATAGTCTGATTAGCTCAACATGGCTTTGTGAAGGGCCTCACAAGCCTGATTGAGTTCTTTGCGGATGTGACAAAGCACCGCTGAACGTAGAGCAGAGAATGTGGTGTACGGATTTTAGTAAGGTGCTTCATAAGGTTCCCCATTGTAGACACATTCAGAAAGTCAGGAGGCATGTAATCCATAGAAACTTGGCTGTGTATATTCAAGATCGGCTTTACTACAGAAGACAGAGTGTGATCGTAGATGGGAGTATTCTGCCTGGAGGTTGGTGACCAGTGGTGCGCTGCAGAGATCTGTTCTAAGACCCGTGCTCTTTGTGATTTTTAAAAATGACTTAGATTGCTACTTAGAAGGGAAGTTTGCGGATGACACGAAAGGTTGGTGCCATTGTGGGTAGTGTGGAGGGTTGTTGTAACTTGAAACAGAACATCAACAGAATGCAGAACTGGGCTGAAAAGTGACAGATCGAGTTTAGCCTGGCAAACTGTGAAATGATTCATTTGGGAAAGTCAAAGTTGAGGCGGAATTCAGGGTTAATGACAGGATTCTTAGCAGTGTGGAGGTGCAGCGGGACTTTGGGTCCATGTCTACAGATACCCAAAGTTGCCATGCAGGTTAATAGGATAGTTAAGACAGTGTATCATGTTTCGGCCTTCATTAGTCAGGGGATTGACTTCAGGATCCGCAAAGTAATGTTATAGCTCTATAAAACCTAGGTTAGACCACACTTGAATGTTGCATTCAGATCTGGTTGTGTCATTTAGGAAGGATATAAAAACTTTAGACAGGGTGCAGTGGAGGTTTACCAGATTGCTGTTGGACTAGAAGACATATGAAGGTAGGTTAAACAAGTTTGGAGCAAAGGAGGATGAGAAGTGACGTGATAGAGGTATACAAGCTGATAAGAGGCATAGATCGAGTGTATAGCCAGAGAATTTTTCCGAGGGCAGAAATGTCTAATACAAGGGCACATACTTTTAAGTGCTCTGCCCGGTGTGACAGTAGAGGCAAATATGTTAGAGGCATTTCAAAAACTCTCTGATATGCACACGGATGATATAAAAATAGAAGGCTATCTGGAAGGGAAGGTGTAGATTGATCTTTGAGTGTGTTAAAATTTCAGCACAACATCTCAGGCTGAAAGGGCCAGTACTCTGCTGTTATCTTCGATGTTTTATTGCATATTTATAGAGACTGGTTATTAATTGCCAAAAAAGAATTATTCTCGTGAAGTCTGATTATGTAATATCTGATAATATGAGGAATATAAAGGTCTGAAAGGGCTGAATATCCTTAGCAAACTCCCGAAACAAAAAGTATCATGGCATATGTTAATAAGGTTTTTGCTATTATATGTGGATTAATTTTTTAAATTCTTCTTGAATGAGTCAGCATGAATAATCTTGAATAATAATTTAATGAATATTATGTACTAAATGAGTTGTTGTTACACTTTTTCCCCTGTTTCGTTCAGGTAACCTGTCCAGGTGTGATATTACCAATAAAAGATGATGTGTACCTCAGTGTTTGTATCCTTGGTCAGTATTGGAAAACAAGGTGTTTTCTCCCAGTTTTCCCCCTGCTTATTCATGAAAAATTTCAATTTGAAAAGGTGAGTTTATCCAACATTTGATTTCATTGAACTGCATTGTTATACCACATGGAAATAAGCCCTTTGGTCCGACTGGCTCACGCTGATCAAGGTCTCCCATCCAAGCTCATCCCATTTGCCAGAGTTTGACACCACAATAGTTTAAACAACTTTAAATTTCAGCACCCATTTTTAAAGATGAAATATAGGATTCAGGTGAAGACTTGTGTTGTAGGAACTGGGTTCAGTTTGACAAAGATCAGGTGTTGTTAAATGTCATTGGAGGTGTAGGGTCTGAAAATAGGGATACAGGGAGGAAATATGAAAGGCTTAAAGGAGGGAATGAAGGATCAGGGAAAGGAAGAAAGAAGGTAGTGATAGTAATTGGAAAAATGAAGAGAGACAGGAAAGGAGAGGAAAAAGAAAAGATAGAACATGGAGAAAAAATATAGATACTGTAAATTGCCCTTAGAATCACTGTATAGTAGGAGAATCAGGGGAAGGGTTGAGGTTAATGGGTATGCTGGGGAGCAAAAGAAATAAAGGGGAAAGGGAATGGCAGGATAGCTCTAGCTCTATTGCAGGGTTCTCAGCCTGGAATCCCTGGGGCCCTTAATTAATTGTATTCATCAATGGCATAAAAAAGGTTGGGAAACCCTGCTCTAAGCCATCATGGATTCAATCACTGTTCTCTCTGAGCTGCGTGGGTGCATGGCTGCACAGTAACTGAAGTGCTCCCCTGCACATAGCCTTTGTTGTTGTGCAGTTGGATTTTTCTTTTATATAATGTTAATATAGTTTAGAAATGATATAATATAATTTTGAACTCTGTATTAATACAATTGTGAAATACCCTGTAATTAATTATGTGTTCATGAATGGAATCCCTAAATTTTCCAAATAATAAACATGTCATAATCTTCACTTTGAAACATTTTAGAGCTTCAGCATATTTTCATTATCAGTGTTTCGAGTTACAACACTGTTATAAATTGTAACAATTAATGCAGAATGGAAGTCAGTAGCTCATTGTTAATAAACTGCCTGCTTACTGAATGCAAAGTGAAAGGTTTTATTTTTTGTACTGTAATTTCATCAATTAATAAATCAGATCAAAAGTGTGTGATTTTTCAGTTTTTGTTCTAAGTATTCATAGTATGCATATTACAAAAAAAACCTTATAGTGCCATGCAGTTTTCAGACCATGTAAAAATCTCCTGCACAGAGCAAAGGCTGGTCTGTGCAGCTGTACAAAATATAGTGGGAACATTGGACTCAATGTTTCTTCACACATCCTAAAGATATGCTATTCAATTGGATATTGTAAATGACCCTTAGAGTCAATGGATGGTAGGGGAATTGGGAAGGGGTGGTGGAAAATGGCTATTTCCATCTGCCATCTACACTGCTACCCCCCTTCAAAATTCTCCATTCCGGTTTCCCTCTCTCACCTTATCTCCATAACCATCTTCCTTCATCACCCTCTGGTGCTCCACCCTTCCCTTTTTTCCATGGTCTTCTGTCCTCTCCTATCAGATTCCCCCTTCTACAGTCATTTATCTCTTTCACCAGTCAAATTCCCAGTTCTTTACTTCACCCTCGGCCGCCAGTTTAACCTATCACCTGCCAACTTGTACTTCTTCCTTCCCTCCCCCACCTTCTTACTCTGACTTCTCCCGTTCCTTTCCGGTCCTGATGAAGGGCCTTGGCCCAAAATGTCGACTGTTTACTCTTTTCAATAGGTACTGCCTAGCTTCCTGAGTTCCTCCAGCATTTTGAGTGTATTGCTGTGGTTAATGGCTATGCTGGAGAGAAAAGAAAATAAGGGGTAAAGGGAATAATGGAATTGTTCTAATCATCACAGATTCAATCACTGTTGCAGCTGCGCAGGTGTGCGGCGTTGTTGCAACTGAAATGCTCCCGCACATATAGCCATTGTTGTCCTGTAGCTAGAATTTTCTTTTATATAATAATATAATTTTTAAATTATGCTAATTTTGAAATCTATGTTAATATAATTGTGAAATACCCTATAATTAACTATGTGTTAATGAATATAATCCATAAATTTTCTAACATACCATAACCTTCACTATGAAACATTTTAGGGCTTCAATATATTTACTTTGCCAGTGTTTCAAGCTACAACATCATTACAAATTGTAACGATATACACAGAAAGGAAGTGAGTAGCTCATTGCTAATAAGCTGCCAGCTTGTGAAGTATTTCTTTTGTTATACTGTAATTCATTTTCCCCTTCAATTAATAAATAAAATCAAAAATATCATTCTAAGTATTCAGAGTGTGCATATTACACAAAAAATAAGGTGCCACATAGTTTGCAGGCTGTGTAAAAATTTCTTGCTCACAACAAAGATTGGTCCACGCAACTTTAAAAAAAATATAGGACTCAATATTTATTCCCACATCCCAAGGATATGCTATTAAATTGGATACTGTGATTTACCATTAGAATCAGTGGATAGTAGAGGGATTGGTGGAGGGGTTGTGGTTAATGGCCATGCTAGAGAGAAAGTGAAATAAGTGAGAAAGGGAATGACGTGATTCTCTTAGCCATTATAGACTCAATGGTCTAAGCAATTTACTACGCATTAAGGAAATACAGTAAAATAAAGGTGATAAAAGTACCAAGTTGCTGTGCATCTTCTTGGTATATGATACAAATTTACATTGATTGCAATGTTCACTCGGGGAGAAATACAAAAAACAGTAAGATTTTATCTGCTGAGGTGTATGGTAGGGTCTCAATTCTGGGTTAAATAACCTTGATAGTACTTCTGTTTGAATTTAATAGAATAAGATGCACATATTTTCCAATGATTTTCCAATGATTTTCACACTGACCTGATGGGTGTTTATTTGGCTGTGTTAGTAATTGAATTTTGGCTTGTCTTCTCATAACTTTTATGCCTTGAGGCTTCATTGGTATTGGTATGGCACTGTTATTCTTAATGATTTTATGAATGAAGTTATAAATATGTTGATTATCACATTATTCTTACTGCCAGTGGTTATTTTTATAGCAGCTATTTCTATTTATTAACCTGTGTGGAGAATAATAGTTAAATTTGACTTTCTAGTTCAATATGAGTTTCTGTCAATTGTTTCCCTTTCTCATTCATTGGTATTTTATATGCAAATAGACTTTGGAGGACAGGCAGGATTGTGTTAAATTTTTGAGAGATGTTTTTCTAAACCTTTTATAATGGTACACATCTGGAATTGCTTTCAGGTTGTTTTGCTATTTTAACTCCTTCATATGTTGAACTTCCAGAGTCTAGATGTTTTGTTAAATGCTTTATACCAAATTAGTTATGTCACGTTGAATCATCACACTGACAAATGTTGAGGTATGCTAGTAACATCAAGAGGACACATCATAAAGTTGAAAACTAAAAACAGTTTTGATATGTAACGTATTATTACATGGATTTAGTATCAATGTATTGGTCAGAAGATAGGTCTACAACCTTGATGACAGTTCTGTTGAGTCATATAATCATATTTTGGCGTGTCATTCTTAGAGATTGAGACAAATGTGTGTTGGGAGAGGGAGAGGAATACAAAAATTAGATGTGTGGTCAACATGGGTGAAATTATTGGTAGACTACAACAAATAAAAGTAGGAAATTGAATTCTCTCTGCTATGAGGTAATGCATTTTCTGTATGGGTGAGAAGGGACTGCACAATAAATGTTAGGGTACTGAGAAGTAGTGACTTCAGAACACAGGACTACTCAAAGACAGGACAAGTAGGAAAGACAATATCTTATATGGGTATTTCCTATTTTCACTGAGGCGTAGAATATAAGGACAGAATTGTTGTGCTAATATAGAAGTAAGCACCTTCTCCTTAACTGCTTTTTTGGAGGCTTGATATCTTTGGAGCGCTCCTGGGCTGTTTTGTGCACTTGACCAGTTACATCCCTAACAAGTCAAGGATGATGCTTATAGGGTGTAGGTACTATTCTGGATGAAATGGTGTAATAACCTCTCTGGATGCTATTAGGTCTCCTTATCCTCCGACAAGAAGTGACAACTCCATTACTGAGAGAGTTGTGGAATGATGCTGCTGAGTTTGGTAGGCTCATCAAAGCAATGCATTAGCCACACCTTTATCTGTGAATACCCTGGGCAGCAGCACATGATTCTCTCCTTCAAAGCAACTTGTACATCGAGCACTTCACAATGCAGTCGCAGAAGCAAAATCCAATTCAGGTTTATATTCACAGACATAAATGATATGAAATGTGCTTTGCAACAATACAGTGCAGACATAAAGTTATTGTAAATTATGAAACTAAATAAATAGTGCAAAACTAAGGGAATAGTATAAAAGTATCAAGAGACTCTTCGGAAAGCTAATAGTGGAGGAGAAGAATCTGTTTCTGAATAACTGAATGTGGGCCTTCAAGCTCCTCTACCACCTCCCTGATGGTGGTAACAAGAAGGGGGCATGTCCCAGATGGTGAGGGTCCTTAGGGATGATGCCACATTCCTGAGGCACTGTATCTTGAAGATGTCCTCAATTGTGGGGAGGAGTGTTGTACCTGGAAAGCAGCTAGTTGAGTCTACAATCCTCCGCATCCTCTTGTGATCCTGTGTATTGGAGACTCCATACCAGGCGATGATGCAACTAGTCAAAGTGCTCTCCATCATACATCTATAGAAATTTGTCAGAGTCTTTGGTGACATACAGAATCTCACAATGAAAGAGAGATGCTGCTGTGCCTTCTTCATGGTTGTCTCAGCTTGTTGGACCCAGGGTAGATCCTTCAAGATATTGATGCCCAGGAACTTGAAACTGCTCACCTTTTCCGCCACTGACTCTGCAAAGAAGACTGACGTATGTTCGTCAAACTTCCCCTTCCTGTAATTCACAATCAGTTCCTTGGCCTTGCCATCATTGAAGGTGAGGTCGTTGCAACACCACTCAACCAACTGACCTATCTCACTCCTGTAAGCCTTCTTTAGCAGGATCCGAGGATCTCCATCAGCTGAGTAAGTGGCCTGAGGAATAGCAAATGGAGCTTAATTCAGATAAGTACAAGGTGTTTTCATTTTTGGGAAGTCAAATCTAGATTGGATTTCCACAATGAATGACAAGGCCTTGGGAAATGTTATAAAACAGAAGAACCATGGAGTACAAGTACATGATTCAGAAAAAGTGGAGTCACAGGTAGACAGGAGGTGAAGAAGGCTTTTGGCACAGGAGTCTTCTAAAGTCATGGGACTGAGTATAAAGATTAGGTGGTCATGATACAGGACTTGTAGTGTTCACTTTTGGTCGCCCTGCTATAGGAACGAAACTGGAATGAGTGCAGAAAAGATTTTCGAGGCTGTTCCTCGATTGAGTTATAGGCAGAGGTTGGACAGGCTAGGACTTTATTCTTTTGAGCTTAAGAGACAATGGTGATCTTACAATGGTGTGTAAGTTCATGAAGACTATAGATACAGTGGATGCACTCAGCTCTTTTTCCCAGAGTTGGGGGATCAAGAGCTTGAGGATGTAGGTTCAAGGGCAACTTTTATACGAAGTGTGATATCTGTGCAGAATGAGTGGCTGAAGGAAGTAGTTGAGGCAGGTACAATAACTACTTTTAATAGACAGTTGGACTAGCACATGGATTGGAAGGGTTTTGAAGGTTATTGGCCAAATGGTTGCACATGGGACTAGCTTGAATGGAGTATGTTTATATGCTGTATACACTATAATTCTGTGACTCCTTTTCCATCTGAGATTCCACCGACAGTGGTGTCAATGGCAAATGTGTTTATCCACATGCTAATGAGCGTACCGAAAGGAAGGAAAGATTAAGCATGTTTGCTTCAAGTATGCCTGTGTTGATTGTCAGCGAGGAGGAGGTGTTATTACCAATTAGCACTGACAGTAGCCTCCCAATTAAGGAAGTTGAGGATCTACTTGCAGAGTGAGGTACAGATCCCCAAGATTTGAGTTCTGAGGGATTGAATGTGTTGAATTACAAGCTGTAATCAATAGACAGTAGCCTGACATACGTTTTACAGTTGTCTAGATGCACCAAAGCAGAGGGGAGAGCCAGTGAGATTGTGTCTGTTGTAGTCCTGTTGTGGCAGTAGGTAAATTGCAACAAGTCCAGGTCTTTGCTCAGGCCGCAGTTAATTCTGGCCTCAACCAACCTTTCGCAGCATGTCACTATGGTAAATGTGAGTGGTACTAGGTGAGAGACATTGAGGCAGATCACCCTATTCTTCTTGAGCACCAGTATGATTGAAACAGCTTTTGAAGCAGGTGGGAACCTCAACCCACAGCAGTAAGAGGTTGAAGATGTCCTTGAACACTCTAGCCAACTACTTTGCACAGATTTTCAGTATCCGGCTAGGTACACTGTCAAAGGCTGACACCTTACAAGGATGTTCAGACATGGGCCTCCAAGACAGAAATTACAGGGTCACTGGATGCTCTGGGGATTTGCAGAGGTGTAGTGTTATTTTCCTTTTCAAAGCATGCATAAAAGGTGTTAAGCTCATCATTACCATTTATGCTGTTAGATTTTGCCTTGTAGAACTAATGGCATACAAAACTTGCCACAGTTGTCATGAATACAATCTTAAAAATCGCTACGATTATTAGAATAGATGGGCAATGTAATCTCTGCATCTTGAATGAAAAGGGTATGCTACTCCATAGAAATAACTGGCACATGCAATCCAAAGCTCCTCCACTTCCATTCCCTCCAGCCTATACTGTACCTCTTTACTTCAGGGACAATGACGCATTTCACTGTATATTTCATGCACATGGGTCAAATAAACTTAAATCATGAATTATGTGCCAAGCAATCTTTAACTGGTATCCTTGTTCTACTTTCTTCCGCGTCAAAATATCATACATTGATTATGTTGCTAAATGAGGTGTAATTTTCAACTTTAAATTGCTTATTCATTTACAGAAGAAAACTTTGGTGCTCAGCAATTCAATCCTCCCTTTAGAGAAAAGAAGTTCCTAGCATCTTGTCAGATCAGATGCCTAGTTCTCTTTCCCTCTATCCTTAAACTTATTGTCCAGAAATTATTAGCTTCTTCCCTCCTTTCCTATATAACCATAACTACACAACCAGATGCAGATGAAGATTATGTTGATAGGGTAGAGTATAATGACTTGCAAAACATCTTCCTCATCTGTCTATTTCATTCTTTTCCATCTTGCTCCCTAATTATCTTGTAGCTCTTCCCACTCCCCTCCTCCCCTGCAGTTCCAGGTTATTGCTCAGGTATTTTAATAAGTTAGAGAAGAAGTAAAAGTAGATAACAGTGAACTTGAAGTAAATAAGGATGAGCCACATTACTTAAGTGGTTGAGGCATTGTATTTTCTAATGTCTTTGAAACTAAAACATGCAGAAATCTTGTATTTTCTGAATTGAATATCTGAGGATGAAGAGCAACGGACAAGTACAGCTGGCTTTTCAAGCAACATGATAAAGTTTAATTGCATTTATTTGTTTGTTTGTTTATTTATTTATACAGCATGCCAACAAACCCTTCTGGCCCAACAAGCCCGTGCTGCCTAATTACACCCATGTGACCAATTAATCTACTAACCTGTACGTCTCTGGAATGTGGGAGGAAACTGGTGCTCCCAGAGTAAACCGGCACATTCACAGGAACAATGTGTAAACTCTTTACAGACCGCTTTGGAATTGAACCTGGATCACTGGCGCTGTAAAATGCATTGGTAACATTAATAATATAATGCTATTTTCATTGAAAAAGGCTCCAGCTAAGAAGTATCCAGAGACCAATTAGTATTTCTTGTTCCACAGCATGACTCCAGACATCAGCAGGACCACCTATGTCTCAAGCCACAGAAGATGGGTGGAATTTTTAATGAATATTCCTCCTTGGTGTTTACTGGAGAAATCATGGTTGTTCAAGAGAAAAGGGAAACAAATGTAGATATTCTGGAAAACATTCATATTACCAGGGAGGAGATATTTGCAACCTTACAGTACATTAAGTTGGATAAATCCCCAAGGCCTGACAGAGTACAATCACAGACTTTTGGGAGGGTTGGAGCAGAAAGTCTGGAGGCCCCTGAAGAGATATTTTCTTCATTGTCAGCCACTGGTGAAACTTCCAAAGACTGGAACTTGGCTTACGTTGTTCCATTGTGTAAGACAGGTAGCAAAAATAAGCAAGGGAACTATAGGCCAGTCAGCCTGACCTCTCTGGTGGGGAAGTTACTGGAGTGAGTTCTTAAGGACAGGATCTACAGATTTTGGACAGACAGAGTCTGATTAGGAGGAGTCAGCATGACTATGTGTTTTGAAAGTTATGTTTGATGTAACTTGTAGAATTCGTTAAGGAGGTAACCTAAAAAGAATAATGAGGCTGGATGGTGACTATATAAACTTTAGCAAAGCCTTCAACAAGGTCCTCATGGCTCCTCAGATGGAAGGTAATGTTCCATGAGATCCAGGAAGAGCTAAGCTAGTAAGCTGGATTCAAAATTAGCTTGGAGGTAAGAAGCAGAGGGTGGTTGTTTTTCAGAATGGAGACCACTGACTAGTAGTGTGCCTCAAGGGTCAGTGTTGAGATCCTTGTTATTCATTAGTTATTCATTAGTTATAAGGCTTGATCAGCTAGTCTGCAGATGACCCAAGATTAGGAGGTCATGAGGAGCGGTGACTTTATAGAAATGTTTAAAATTATAGGGCCATAGATACGGTAGATGGTTATAATAGACAATAGACAATAGGTGCAGGAGTAGGCCATTCGGCCCTTCGAGCCAGCACCACCATTCACTGTGATCATGGCTGCGTTCCTGCCTTCTCCCCATATCCTTTGACTCTGCTATCTTTAAGAGCTCTATCAGTTAGAACTCCTTCTTGAAAGCATCCAGAGAATTGGCCTCCACTGCCCTCTGAGGCAGAGCATTCCACAGATCCACAACTCTCTGTGTGAAAAAGTTTTTCCTCAACTCCGTTCTAAATGGCCTACCCCTTATTCTTAAACTGTGGCCTCTGATTCTGGACTCCACCAACACTTGGAACATGTTTCCTGCCTCTAGCGTGTCCAATCCCTTAATAATCTTATATGTTTCAATCAGATCCCCTCTCATCCTTCTAAATTCCAGTGTATACAAGTCCAGTCGCTCCAATCTTTCAACATATGACAGTCCTGCCATCCCGGGAATTAACCTTGTGAACCTACGCTGCACTCCCTCAATAGCAAGAATGTCCTTCCTCAAATTTGGAGACCAAAACTGCACACAATACTCCAGGTCTGGTCTCACCGGGGTTCTGTACAACTGCAGAAGGACCTCTTTGTTCCTAACTCAACTCCCCTTGTTATGAAGGCCAACATGCCATTAGCTTTCTTCACTGCCTGCTGTACCAGTATATCTTTTCACCAGTATAGATTTTGGATGAGGTGAGCAGAGAAAGATTTAAAAGGGACCTGAAGGGGGCAACCTTTTCACATGGATGGTGGTGAATATATGGAATGAGTTGCCTGAGGAAGTGGTTGAGGCTGATACAATAGTAAGATTTAAAAGGTGGGGAGAGTCTTGGAGGGATTTGGGCCAAATGCTGAAAGTTAGGACTTGCTAGGTGAAAATGTGGTCAGCATGGATTTATTGGGCCGAAAGATCAGTATCTGTGCTGATTGCTGTTTGACTCAATGACTGGAAAATCTTTGACAAAATCTCAGGATTTCCAGAGGTGTAGTTTGAGAATGAGTGTTCTTGTCATCATGACAACAGTTGATGGTGATGTGGCATCAAAAATACCCAATAAAGTTAAAGTCAAGGATGTTGCACTTAAACCAGAAAATGCTGGAGGTAGTCTATGATGAAGAAGCTTCAATAGTCCTCTAGTTCTCTCCACTCCACCCATGCCTCTGCAATTTCAAGCATGCTTATTTTCTTGCTTTTCCAGTTCTGAAGAAAGGCTGTTAACCTGGAATATTACTTATGTTTCTCTTTCCACAGATGCTGTCAGACCTGTCATCTAGATCTAATATTACATGTATTCATTTCAGATTTCTAGCAACAGCAGTTTTCTTTTGTTTTTCCAGAACTTTGTACCAACTGAAGTTGTATCTTGCACACGGGAAGATTGTTAATGGAAGTCAGTCGACTTAATCTTGGGTTATCCCCATAAAAATTCATAATGACGGCACTCTAGGCACAATCAATTACGCGTTCAAACATCTTCCTTGCATCATAAATTCAGAACTAGAGATATTTTCTGATGTCCATAGAGCTTTACATACTTCTCACAACTTTTTAGACAGTGAAGTCGTTTGTGGTCACATGCAACAGGATTTTTTCATCTTTTAGATTTTGGGAAGACAAGTGGGATAAAAATTTGTACTACCGAAGTGCCAGAAAATGACTTTGTCTCCTTACCCAACATTTCTATCATTGAATCCATATCATCTACTTTCTGAAGTTCACCATTTAAGAGAACTGGATAATCAGCATAAAAACTGGCTACAAAGTGGATAGTAATTTCATTGCTGGCTGTTGGTACGAAGCCCCAAAAGCATTCAGGAGGCTTAACAGTAACCAGGACATAGCTTCCTGCTTGATTGTGAGGCAATCGATTATCCCTGCAAGTAATCTAAGTGATAACCCTGCCCATACTCCTCCGACCTCATCTCCAGTCGGGGCTCCGAAGTCCTTCCAGGTGAGGCAACACTTCACCTGTGAATCTTCTGGGGTCATCTATTATGTCCGGTGCTCCCCATGCAGCTTTCTCAGTATTGGCCCATCATAAATTGGGGGACTGCTTCATTGAGCACCCCTGCTCCATTTGCTAAAAGCAGAACTTCCCGGAGGGCAAACATTTTAATTCCGATTCCACTATGTTAAGCATGTGAAACTCTGTCATTTGATATCTGTAAATTGCACTGCTATACATCAACAAATTTAAAATTCATAGAAGCCCTCTTCAAACTTAATGTCTGATTCCTGCTAGAAACTTCACTAATGAAGCACAGGAGTACTACACCAGAGGTATGTGACCACAAGGTTTAATACCACAAGTCCTTTGCATTGTGCCTGGACAACTTTCTGCACACAACCTGCAGAAGTCACCAGTGAGTAACATCCGGAATTGTAGATACTGTACAATGTTATAGAGCAGAGGGAAGTATGGTCAGACAGTTCGTCATATCGTTGTTTAAGGAGGATAAATAAAAGGATAAAGGCAGGAGATCCATTGTCACTCTAGCTGCTTACATTGCTACCTGGAATATTACAGAAGTTCACCTAATGTAACACATTAGTAAAATCTTGTGATCATCTCCAATACCAGAATCACAGCAAATACACCACCCAGCTATTTATATGAAAGCGTCCTTTATTTGTAAGACACTCATTGTGCATCCATTTACTATATTCTCTAATGAATTGCTGATCACTGTAAAACAAATAAATTGGCAGGTTGGTCCATAGGATAAGAACATAAGAAATATGAGCAGGAGCCGGCCATCTAGCCTGTCGAGCCTGCTGTGCCATTCAATAAGATCATGGCTGATCTGCCCATGGACTCATCTCCACCTACCTGTCGTTTCCCCATAATCCTTAATTCCTCTACTATGCAAAAATCTATCCGACCTTGTCTTAAATAGATTTGCTGAGGTAGCTTCCACTGCTTCATTGGGCAGAGAATTCCATGGATTCACCATTCTCTGAGAAAAACAGTTCCTCCTCATCTCTGTCTTAAATCTACTCCCCCAAATCTTGAGTCTTTGCCCCCAAGTTCTAGTCTTCCTCCCAGTGGAAACAACTTCCACGCCTCTTATCTACCCCTTTCATAATTTTATATGTCTCTATAAGATATCTCATTCTTCTGAATTCCAGTGAGTACAGTCCCAGACAACTCAGTCTCTCCTCATAATCCCTCACCTCTGGAATCAACCTGGTGAACCTCCTCAGCACCACCTCTAAAGCCAGTATATCCTTCCTCAAGTAAGGAGACCAGAACCGCACGCAATACTCATTGCATGGCCTCACCAGTACCCTATACAGCTGCAGCATTACCTCCCTGCTCTTAAATTCAATCCCTGTAGCAATGAAGACCAACATTCCATTTGCCTTCTCTGTAGCCTGCTGCACCTCCAAACCAACCTTTTGTGATTCATACACAAGCACCCTCAAATCCCTCTGCACAGCAGCATGCTGCAATTTTTTACCATTTAAATAATAATCTGCTCTTCCATTTTTCCTTCCGAAGTGGATGACCTCACATTTACCAACATTGTATTCCATCTGTTAGACCCTTGCCCACTCACTTAACATATCTATATTTCTCTGCATACTCTCCGTATCTTCTGCACAATTTACTACACAAGATACGCTACACTCAGTCCCCTCTTCCAGATTGTAAATCTATATCGTGAACAACTGCGGGCCTAGCACCGACCCCTGCAGCACACCGCACTCCACTGATTGCCAACCAGAGTAATACACAGAGTAAATCCCAACTCTCTGTTCTCTATTAGTTAACCAATCCTCTATCCAACTCTACATCACCCCAACTCTATGCATCCTTATCTTATGTGGCATTTTATCGCATGCCTTCTGGAAATCCAAGTAAATAACATCCATCTGTTCCCCTCTATCCAATGCGCTCATTTTATCCTCAAAGAACTCTAGTAAGTTTGTCAAAAATGAACTGCCTTTGTTGAATCCATGCTGTATTTGCCTAATGGATCCATTTCTTTCCAGATACCTTGCTATTTCTTCTTTAATGGTAGCTTTAAGTATATTCCCAACTACAGATGTAAAACTAACTGGCCTTTAGTCACTTGCCTTTTGCCTGCATCCTTTTTTTTAAACAGTGGTGTGATATTTGTTGTCTTCCAATTTGCCAGGATCTTCCCTGAGTCCAGAGAATTTTGGTAAATTATCATCAAAGCCTCTACTATAACTTCTGCCATTGTCATGGTTCCATTTAGTTGTTCCCCTTTAATGCTCTTTTCTCCCTGATTATGCCCTAATTTCAGCCATTAGATTTCCAATTGCTGCTAGTTTACTTAATTATGGTACACCTGGTTTGCATCAGAGATGGTGAAATAAGTACAAACGTTTGTACGATGGCGTCACTACACAGGTCGCCAGTTTGTTGGTCTATTCTTGTTCGATACTTCGTTCTCTCGTCCGCTTAGAAGCGTTAGTTTTATGTTTAGTTCCTAGTTCTTCTCTAGTTTCAAGATAGTCCCTGTAGATCCCGTCTCCTTGTCAAGATTCCTCCGGCTTGCTGTTCTACGTTCACGTCTACGCCAGCATCCCCAACTCAGTCGACATGCCGGTGTCCTACTCTTGGGTTCTCCTCAGTCGCCTCGTGCAACAGCCGTTTCTTTCAGTACCCTAGGATGATTTCCATCAGAGCCACGGGACTCATCTATCTTCAGGCCCACAAGTTTTCGCAACACTTCCTTTTTAGTAATAGCTATTGTATCGAGGTCCTCACATCCATAGCATCTCTCTTTGGCATGTTAGATGTGTCCTCCACCATGAAGACTGACATAACATAGTCATTCAAAGCTTCTGCCATTTCCTCATTGCCCAAATTTCAATTCCCCCTTCTCATCCTCCAAGGGACCTATGTTCACTTTAGCCACACAGTAAAGGCTTTATATAATTATAAAAACCCTTACCATCTGTTTTTATATTTTGTGCTATTTTATTTTCTATCTTCCCTTTCTTTATTACTCACTTAGCAGTTCTTTGTTTCTTTTTAAAGTCTTAAAGGATGTTGTTGCGGGTGAAGAAGTAAACAGTATCATATCATTTTAGTCAAGCATGTTCAGAACTTCAGGCAGTTACAGTTTAATGATCTTGTAAATCATACTGCTTCATTGTCATGCTGGTTTGGAGGCAGTGCTATTGAGAACTCTCTTCTCAGAACTTTTGGTTATAATATCACCAGGGCAAGACTACTGCACTTACAACAATGTTTAGCAGACTCAGCCAAAAGGAGATCAAGCAAGATATCACAAACATAATAAGCAGAATAGGTGAACTAGTTGATGTGATATATTTGGGCTTTCAAAAACCCTGCAACATACCACACAAGAGATAATTAAGTAAAGTTAAGCCACACAGTATAGTATATTATAGCATGGAATTGATGATTATTTGTCAGAAAATAGATCAGGAATAAATTTTCATATTGAGGCTGTGACCATTGTGTTGCCACGTGGATTGGTGTCTGGGCCCCAACTGTTCATAACCTTTTTCAACTATTTGGATGAGGACATCACATGTAATATACCCACGGCTGCTGTTGCTAGACATCTAAGTGGACTGTAAGAGGTGTTCTGCAGAATGTATTCAGGCTAAATGAATTGGCAAGGACATGACATGTACAATGGAATGTGCAAAAATTTGAAGTGATCTACTTTGATAGAAAAAGTGGAAAAGTAGGATACTTTAATTATGCGAGTTTAAAAGTAATAGATGTTTAGAAGGACATTGTTTTTTTTTCATTAGTTTTTCAAGATCTCTGTATTATTAGCAAAAAAAGCATTTATTCCCCATTTTAGATTGTTCTTGAGGAGAAACCCTTATGAATTACTGAAGTTCTTCGGTTCAAGGTGCTCTCCTAGTCTTATTGGGTAGGGAGCTTCAGTGTGTACATCGAGTGATGATGAAAGACCAGTAATATGTTTGCAAGTCAAAACGTTGTGAAGCCTGGAGGAAAATGTGCAGGTGCTGGTGCTTCCATGTACCTATTACCCTTGTCCTTTTTTAGTAGAGATAATGGGATTCGGTGTGCTGTCGGATTAATTTAGGCGAGTAACTGCAGTGGACTTCATGCTGTACATGATAGACAGTGTAACCACAACGCATGTGATGGATGGGTTCAATTTAAGTGGGCTGCTTTGTCTGGGATCACGTTGAGCTTTTTGGACGTTGTTAGAGCTGATCTTCCAGACAAATGGAGAATACCCCATCGTTGTCTTGATTTGTGCTTTGTAGATGGTGGAATTAGGATCTGAGTCAGTCAGTGCAGGACACCCAATCTCTAACCTGTTCTTATAAGCAGTTATTTATATAGGTGATCCAGTTAAATTTCTAGTTGGTGATTTACAGGAAAGATACTAGCATGGATAGAAGATTGGCTGAATGGCAGGAGACAAACAGTGGGAATAAAAGGGGCCTTTTCTAGTTGGCTGTTGGTGAGAAATGGTAAGTGCTGATGTTGGCACTGCTTCTGGTCATGTTGTAGGTCAATGATTTGGATGACAAAATTGATGGCTTTGTAGCCAAGTTTGCAGATTATACGAAAATAGGTGGAGGGGCTGGTAGTATTGAGGAAGCAGGGAGTTTGCAGAAGAATTTAGACAGATTAGGAGGTGGTAGATGGAATATAGCGTACAAAAGTGTATGGACATGCACTTTGGAAGGAGGAATGAAGGTTTACACTGTTTTTGAAATGGGGAGAAAATTCAAAAATCAGATGTGCAAAGGGACTTAAGAGTTCTCATGCAAGGATCCCTGAAGGTTAATTTGCAAGTTGAGTTGGTGGTAGGTAAGGCAAATGCAATGTTAGCATTCATTTTGAGAGGACTAGAACATAAAAGCAAGGATGTAATCCTGAGGCTTTATAAGGTATTGGTTAGACTGCACTGGGAGTATTTTAGACCTCTTATCTAAGAAAGGCTGTGCTGATATTGCAGAGGGTCCAGAGGAGTTTCACCAAAATGATCACAGGAATGAAAGGGTTAACATTGGAGGAACACTTGATGGCTCTAGGTCTTTACTCACTGGAGTTTAGAAGAATGAGGGAGGAATCTCATTGAAAGGCCGATAATAGAGTGGACGTAGAGAGCATGTTTCTTGAAGTGTGGGGGTCTAGGACCAGAGGGCACAGCCTCAGAATAGAAGGATGCCCCTTCTGAACAGAGAGAAGGAGGAACTTCTTTAGCCAAAAGGTGTTAAATCTGTGGACTCATTGCCACAAAGGTTGGGAGGCTAAGTCATTGGTTATATTTAAAGTGGATGTTGATATATTTTAGCAAGGGCTTCAAAGGTTGTGGGGAGAAGACAGGAGATGAGGTTGAGAGGGATAGTAAATCAACCACAATAGAAAAGGGGAGCAAATTTGATGGGTTGAATGGTCAAATTCTGCTCCTACGTCTTTTGGTGTTATGCTGGTACTAGGTGACTCACCAAAGTTAATGACATTGAATGCAAAGTGGAGATGGTTCTTACTTGGCCCATTTGCAGTGTAAGCAGTTTTGCCATATATTAGCCAATACTTGAATGTTATCCTTGGAAACAAACTGCAGAAAGCTAGTTTGGAGGCTTACAAGCAGTTAGTCTTTATTGCAAGAACAACTGAGTACAAGAGTAGAGATTTTTGCCCAAATTATACACAGCTCTGAGGAGAACACATCTGGGATATTGTGTTCAGAATCAATCTCACCAACAAAGCAGCAATATCCTGGGGGCGGAGAAAGTTCAGCACATTTAGCATATGAGGAAAAGGGACCTACACTCTCTTGATTTCTAGAAGAATGCGGAGTGATCTTATTGAAACATAAAGTTCTTAAGCAGCTTAATTGCAGATAGTTATTTCAGGTTGGGGTGTCTATAACAAGACATAATATTCTCAAAATAATATGCAGTCATTCATGACAGAGATGAGAAAAGAGTTCTTTATGCAATGGATAGATTATCTGTGGAACTCCACCCCGCAAGGCAGTGAATGCCAGATTGCTGAATGTGTTCAAGATTGATAGGATTTTAGGCACAATTGGAAATGAAGGATTTGACGTTACCACCAGAAGGTGGTACAACCATGATCTTATTGAATGCTAGAGCTCCCATCCTCCAGATGTCATTTATTATGTTCTTACATCTACTGCCTAAGGAAAGATGCATTTTCTTTTGAATTACCAGGTTAAAAACCAACTGACTTATCAAGTGGAGCTATTAAATTGTCAGTACTTATACTGATGGATAAGCTACAGATCCTATGTTGATGGACATTCAGAAAAAAATGTGGTCCTCTGGGGCATTAACCTCATGGATATTCTGTGATATTTGCTGTATAAGTAAACGCCCTGGAAGGTAGAAGAAAGGGATAGGATCTAATCTTAGCCAGGTCATAATGTTGATAATTGCATTAATTCTTCTCATTGTTCAGACATTGACAGAGTTGAATCAGCATATGTGTGTGAGAAATACCTAATTTTTTTTTCAGGAGGGCTGTCTGTACGTTTCATTTCTCTATTTTTAATTAGAAGGACACAAATGTGGCAGATCATTTAGTGTTCTTTCCATCAGTAGGCCTAACATCTGGCCTCTACAGTACATCATTTTGTGCTCTCTTCTACAAGTGATTATGTGGAGCCATGAGAGAGTAAAAGTGTGGTTGTTATACATTAGATGAGTCTGATGAATGAAATTGAATACAGATTTGTATGTATAACAATGGAGGATGAATAGGGTAAATTAGTATAATGATTATGTCACTGGGCTAATATTCAGAGACCAAATGCCTTTAAATGTGATAGGGAGATGGTCCTTATTTAACACTTTTGCAGTGTAAACAGTACTTGCCATTTATCAGCTCATGCCTGAATGTTATCCTCAAAATCAAACCACAGGAAGTTAAAATTTCTCTACTGGACCAGATATTGTCACTTTCACTGATCTAGGTAAGTTCTGAGGTAATTGTCTATATTGCATCCAAGATCCTTTTTGGATTCGTTCTTCAGAACTCTGATTGGCTCTGAATGTTTTTGACAACCCCCATGGTGCTTATAAGTTAAATAAAATCACATGTGATTTTGGCAATGATTACTGCTGATACAATAACTGCATCCTACGTTTTGTTTTTATACTGTTTAATACCATGTTCATTTATAATTTGTATCCTACAATTTCATTTACCCCATTCCCTTCAACAGGTGTTTGGGAAAGGTATTGTTGATCCTGCTGATGTTGCTGCATTCTTGGAATGTATGTACAAAAAAATCAATCATTATCTAATAACTTTATATCAAAATCATTTTTGTTGGTAGTAAGTAATATTGACAAAAAATAACATTGTATTTAAAATTTATCTCAGTGTTATACAGTACAAACTGATATATTTATCTCAATAAGCTCTGTGAGAAATTTTACCTTGTTCTCCCTACAAAAATGAAAGCAGTTATTAAGTTAGATAAGACTAGACCAGGAGCTCAGTTTGAATTAATTGTAGCATTCCTGACTTTAATTCATGAGGTTCATGGCTTGGGTGATTCCAGAAACAAAGAATTAGGATCATAATTTCTGATCAACCAAAACTTTCTATGGGGAATATTAGCTTCCTACTGCATTCTCATTTGAATAATTTCTATGTTTGGCCAGTACTAATTGTATTGTTCATGGGCTGAGTACTCGGCATGGTCCAGGCACATAACAAGATCCAATTGAAACTACTATACATTAAGTAAATGGGAGGTGATGATTCACTAAGTCTCACAGTCATGGAGGAAATTAATTTGACCTGGAAAAGAGTAAAGAATGCCTGAACTTGGAAGAGAACAGGCTTTATGTCTTTGCATGCTATACTGATAGTCTTAATTGAAGAAGTAGAAAAATCAAGCCAGTCCTCATAACACAACCACAAAAGAAATTGAATAGTTATGGATGTTAGTCCCTCTGGGTTGATGTAAAGATCAGGCTGCCTGCAGCAAAAAGAAACACAATGAGCTTTAGTGGGAGGTTGAAGTTTGCAAATGCATCTACAAAACTCATTTCTAGTCAAATCCGCAAAATGCGCTTGACAGTACTTAGCTTAACCTGCGCTGTCACTCACAATCAAGGAAGAAAAGCGTGGTGTGGCAAAGAAGATAGGATAGCTTGAGTGGAACCTATTTACGTGGGCTTCTAGTCTTATGTTTGATCATGCATAGTGGCAGTCCAATTACAGGTGCATCTCTAAACAATTAGAACTAATTTCACAAATAATACACTGAAGGAAGGTTGCATGGGATGTGATATCTTTCCATGTGCATTTTGGTGTAAATCACACCTTCAGTTTCAAACGCTTCAAAGGTACATTTAATGTCAGAGAAAAGTATACAATATACATCCTGAAATGCTTTTTCTTTGCAACCATCCACGAAAACCGAGGAGTGCCCCAAAGAATGAACAACAGTTAAATGTTAGAACCACGAAGTCCCCCCACCAGCTCCCCTCCCTCCCGCGTGTAAGTGGAATCAAGCAACAATCCCCCTCTCCCCCACTGGCAAAAAAAAGCATTAGCACCCACCACCAAGCACTCAAGCATGAGCAAAGCAACAGCAAAACACAGACTTGCAGTTACCCCAAAGACTCTGCGTTTTATCTAGTATTCGGCATACCACAGGCTGGCTCTCTCTCTCTCCTCCTAATAAGGGAGAAAGAGATGTCTCCATTTTCACAGCGAGCAGGGAGACATAACAAACAACTTGCTGGTTTACGATGTTAAAAATCCATTACATTGCTTTTTTTCAAGCTTTGTGCCCAAAGATCTGGGCACACAGCTGTAGATATTCCAACTCTCCCAATGATGCACGGGTCTCCTGCCATGACACCAACCTTCGATCTGCCCATCTCCAGAGCCCCAAGGTCCTACGCCTTCAAAGCTGAGCCGGACTTTTAAGCCGAGCTCTGGGTGTACCGAACAACAATGGCCAGTTATGAAACCCTGAGATTGGTTACCCTTTCTAATGTGCTTACACTCGACAAATAGAACTTCTACAGAAGGATTCTTAGGCAAACTTATAATATAAATAGGGAAATTGGCTTTGTTCGTTTTTCACTATTAAAGGCAAATAGATATTCGTGCATTTTTGTATTTAATATATTTATTTCTACAAATTCTAAAACTTTGCTAATGATGATTTATTTTCTTTCAGGTGACAATACAAAGTTTGAATTAATACAGTTCACTCCTTCAGGTATTATTCATTGAAGTACGATAGTATTTCTAGTTTTCTCTTTGCAAAAAGCAAATGCAGTTAGTCCACATCGAATTCTTGTCGATAACTGCACACATGACAACAGCAGCAGGAATCAATTTTGTGTTCATTTATGGTATTTGTTACTTATCCTACAATTAATTACTAATGTAATCAGGTGAACTACCTTCTGATACTTTTAAAGTATTACTTGCAATGCCTTCTTTGCAATATATGATATTGTCCACTTTTGCCACACGTGTTCAAAGAAATCACAAAAGTAAGCCATCCAGTTAGTCATGCTTTATGTATCAATCTTGAGTTTAATGTTTACTAGGTTGTATATAGGTTGTCTTGAGTTGCAGTTTTGGTATTCTTATTGATATTCGTTTACTATTGTCATGTGTACCAAGATAAAGTGAAAAGCTTGTCTTGCATACTGTTATACAGATCACATTATTATGCTGGGATAATGAGCTGGGATAAGGTAAAAAAAAATACGGAATAAAGTAAAACAGCTACCAAAGTGCAAGTAAACAGTAATGTTTAAGATGATAACAAGGTAGATCGTGAGGTCAAGGGCCCATCTCATCGTTTAAGAGTGTGATAACAGTGAGAGAGAAGTGAGCCTGCTGGTGCATGCTTCCTGGCATTCTGCCCAATGGGAGAGGGGAGAAGGGAGAATATCTAGGGTGGGTGAGTCTTTGATTATACTGAGGCAGCAAGAAGTTTTATATAGAATCCTTAAGCAGGTGGCTGGATTCTGTGGTATGCTGAGCTGTGTCCACAACTTGCTGCAGTTCCTTGCGGTCATGAGCAGAGCAGTTTCCATACCAAGCCGTTATGCATCCAGACAGAATCCTTTCTATAGAGAATCAATGAAATGGGTAATAGTCAATGGGGACTTGGCAAATATCATTAGCCTCCTGAGGAAGTAGAGGTGTTGGTGAGTTATCTTAGCTGTGACATCAATATAGCTGACCAGGACACACTGAAGACCTAGGAACTTGAAGCCTGCAACCCTCTCAAGCTCCACACCGTTGATATAGTCAGGGGCACGTGCACCACTTCACTTTCCAAAGTCAATATCCAGCTCTCTTATTTATTGACATTGAGGGCAATATTACTGTCATGACACAATTTCACCAAGCCCTCTATCTCTTTCCTGGGCTCATTTCTAATGCCACCACAATTTCTAACGCTACCTCTTTCAGAACCCTAGGGTGCAGTTCCTCTGGTCCGGGTGACTTATTTACCTTTAGGTATTTTAGCTTTTTGAGCACCTTCTCTCTTGTAACAGTAACTGCACCCACTTCTCTTCCTTCACACACTACAACATCAGGCATACTGCTGGTGTCTTCCACAGTGAAGGCTGACGTAAGATACTCATTTAGTTCATCAGTCATCTCCTTGTCCCCATTATTATTTCTCCTGCCTCATTTTCTAGCAGTCCTATATCCACTCTCATTTCTGTTTTATTTTTAGCATACTTGAAAACCTTTTACTATTCACTTTGATATTATTTGCCAGCTTGCTTTCATATTTCATTTTTTTCCTTCTAATGATTTTTTTAGTTGCTCTCTGTAGATTTTTAAAAACTTCCCAATCCTCTATCTTCCCACTAATTTTTGCTTTGTTGTATGCCCTTCCTTTTGCTTTTACAATTGCTTTGACTTCCCTTGTCAGCCACAGTTGTGCTATTTTACCAATTGAGTATTTCTTCATTTTTGGTATACACATGTCCTGCACCTTCCTCATTTTCCCCGGAAACACACGCCATTGCTGCTCTGCTGACATCCCTGCCAGCAGCTCCTTCCAATTTATTTTGGCCAACTCTTCTCTCAAAGCACTACAATTTCCCTTACTCCACTGAAATATTGCTACATCATACTTTACTTTCTCCCTATCACATTTCACCCTGCTTGTTATTTCTTCAAAGAATTCTAACAGATTTGTTAGGCAAGATTTTTCCTTGAGGAAACCATGCTGACTACGGCCTATTTCATCATGTACCTTCAAGTACCCTGAAACCACATCCATAACAATTGACTCCAACGCCTTTCCAAACACTGAGGTCAAACTAACTGGCCTCCAACCTCCTTTATTCTGCCTCTCTCCCTTCTTGAAGAATGGAGTGACATTTGCAATTTTCCGGTCTTCCGGAACCATTCCAGAAACTAGTAATTCTTGAAAGATCATTACTAATGCCTCCAATATCTCTTCAGCCACCTCTTTCAGAATCCTGGTGTGTACACCATCTGGTCAGGTGAATTATCTACCTTCTGACCTTTTAGTTTCCACAGAACATTCTCCCTAGTAATGGCAACTTCACACAATTCTGCCCACTGACACTCCCAGACGTCTGTCATTATGCTAGTGTCTTCCACAGTGTATACTGGTGCAAAATACTTATTCAGTTCATCCACCATTTACTTCTCCCCCATTACTATCTCTCCAGCGTCATTTTCCGGTGGTCTGATGGCTACTGTTGCCTCTCTTTTACACTTCATGTACCTGAAAAATCTTTTGGTATCTTCTTTAGTATTATTAACTAACTTACTTTTGTATTCCATCTTTATTTTTTTAATGTCTGTGGGTTTTTAAAAGCTTCCCAATTCTCTAACTTACCATTAGCTTTTGCTCTATTATATGCCCTGTCTTTGGCTTTTACGTTGGCTTTGACTTATTTTGTTAGCCATGGTTGTGTCACCTTGCCTTTAGAATACTTCTTCCTCTTTGGGATGTATGGATCCTGTGCCTTCCAAATTCCTTCCAGAAATTGCGGCCATTGCTGCTCTGTGGTCATCCCTGCCCATATACTTTTACAGTCAATTCTGACCAACTCCTCTCTCAATCCTCTGTAATTCCCTTAACTCCACTGTAATACTGATACATCTGACTTCAGCTTCTCCTTCTCAAATTTCGGTGTGAATTTGATCATATTATGATCACTTGCCCCACAGGTTCTTTTACCTTAAGGTCTCTGATCAATTCTGGTTCATTGCACAACACCCAATCCAGAATAGCTAATCCCCTAGTGGACTCAACCACAAGTTGCTCTAAAAAAAACATCTCATTGGCATTCTAGATATTGCCTTCCTTGGGATCCAGCACCAACCTGGTTTTTCCACATACCTGAATTTTTTGACTTCCTGACTAACAGACTTCAATCAGTAAGGAAAGGCCGCACCAGCTCCTCATGATAATCCCTAAAACTGAAGTCACTGAAGGTTGTGTCCTCAGCCCCCATTCTACTCCCTATGGACTCATAGCCAGATTCTGTTCCAACCCCATCTTCAAGTTTGCAGATGATGCCACTATTTTGGGCAGTCAGAGGACGGGAAGGAAATAGAAAGCCTAATGGCAAGGTGTCGTGACAATGACGTTTCCTTCAATATTATTAAAACAAATATGCTGGTCATTGACTTCAGGAAGGGGAAAATGCACATGCATTTCATCCACATTGCCGAGATTGAGAGGAGTGGAAGCTTTACTTTCCAAGTGAGCGTCACTAAAAGCCTGTCCTGGTCCAACCACAGAGACACCATGACCAAGAAAGTGCATCAGCACTTCTTCTTCCTCAGGAGCTAAAGAAGTTTGACATGGCCTCTTCAACCTTCACCCAATTGTATCAATGCACCATAGAAAGCATCCTAGCTGGATAAATCACAGCTTGGGTAACTGCTCTGCCCATGACCGCAAGACACTGCAGAGAGTATGGACACAACAGAACACATTATGGAAACCAACCTCCCCTCTATGGACTTTGTCTATACTTCTCACTGCCTTGATAAAGCAGCCAGCATAATCAAAGAGCCCACCCAACCTTGGACATTCCCTCTTCTTCCTCCTCCATTTGGGAAGAAGGTACAAAAGCCTGAAATCACATACTACAGACTCAAGGACAGCTTCTATCTCACTATTCCCTCGTGAGATAAGATGGATGCTTGACCTTGCAATCTATTCATAATGACCTTGCACCTCATTGTCTACCTGCACTGCACTTTCTCTGTAACTGAAAGACTTTATTCTGCATTGCCCAAAATGTCTACTGTTTGTTCCACTCCATAGATGCTGCCTGACTATTGAGTTCTTCCAGCATTGTGTATTTGTTATTCTGCATTCTCTTATTGCTTTATCTTGTACTACGTCAATGCACTGTTGTAATGAACTGATGCAGATGAACGGTATGCAAAACAGGTTGTTTACCTCAGTACATGTGACAATAATAAACCAATTTACTATTTACCAGTAACTAGTACATGTAAAAGAATACTGGATTCAATGTGCATAATGTTCTATTCATTGATGCCAGAAACTTGAATACTATTCTAATTTTTTCACATATTATTGCTAGTCTAAAGCTAAGATCTGCTGAGGGAGAAGTTCCTGAAATTAGCTGTATTCTCATTACCTGAAATCAATTTTTGGTTCAAATTTTATTTTCATGCTATTTTTGCTCCTTGTGGCCATGTTCCATTACTGCTTAGCAGACTTCCCAGATCTTTTAATTTTTTTTATCATTGTGAATATTTTGTTTTATTTTTATAATATCCAGTCTCTGTGGTCAATTATTCATGGTTAGTGTGTCAAATTAGAACATTAATTGTATGTGACCTCTTTTCATAGATTAAATTTGTGTTTGCTGGTTTAAATTGTTTTCAGCCTTGTTAATTTAACATTAAAATTTGTGAGCCAAGAATAATTCCAAAAATATTCCCTAATGTCTAGTCTTGTAATAGAGTTGGCAGTAAGCTGTCTGTTGTGAGGATACGAATGAGTTTTATGTACAATCAGTTGGAGAATAAGTATCCATGTTTTAGAATTTTAGGAAGAAAGCAGATAGTACACCCAAGCACTATTTGTGGTTTCTGAATATGCAGTTACTTCAATGGTTATATGTCAGTGCGTCAGATACAGACAGCACTTGCATAATTAGTGATGAACCATTTGAAAGATTACTGGCAAGTGACGACAAAAGGAAACTTGTCAATTGTAGCTAAAGGTATTTTTGTTTCCTGGTTGTAGGAAATGAAACACTGGCAAACTATGAAGATGATACTAGAAATTTCTTATTTCCTGAGCCCAAGTTAACTCCTTCATACCCTGGAGTGGATAGAGAAGTACTGATGAAACGACGTTCAACAGTTTTCGTAAGACATTTTTGTTTGAATCAGCATTTATAGTTCGGTTTATGATTGTTTCCAATGTAATGTGCGTTATAAAGTTAATTAGTTTCAATACGTAAAAGATTATATTTGAATAGCTCTGGCTTAAACTTTGACTTTCAACCATGATCTATTTAACAACAACTAAAGTGCATATAACCATATAACCATATAACAATTACAGCACGGAAACAGGCCATCTCAGCTCTTCTAGTCCGTGCCGAATGCTTACTCTTACCTAGTCCCACCAACCTGCACTCAGCCCATAACCCTCCATTCCTTTCCTGTCCACATAGCTATCCAATTTACTTTAAGTGACAATATCAATCCTGCCTCTACCACTTCTACCGGAAGCTCGTTCCACACAGCTACCACTTTCTGAGTAAAGGATTTCCCCCTCGTGTTACCCCTAAACTTTTGCCCCCTAACTCTCAACTCATGTCCTCTTGTTTGAATCTCCCCCACTCTCAATGGAAACAGCCTATCCACGTCAACTCTATCTATCCTCCTCATAATTTTAAGTACCTCTATCAAGTCCCCCCTCAACCTTCTATGCTCCAAAGAATAAAGACCCAACTTGTTCAACCTTTCTCTGTAACTTAGAAGCTGAAACCCAGGTAACATTCTAGTAAATCTTCTTAGTACTCTCCCTATTTTGTTGACATCTTTCCTATAATTTGGTGACCAGAACTGTACACAATATTCCAAATTTGGCCTTACCAATGCCTTGTACAATTTTAACATTACATCCCAACTCCTATACTCAATGCTTTGATCAATAAAGGCCAGCATATCAAAAGCTTTCTTCACCACCCTAACCACACGAGATTTCACCTTCAGGGAACTATGCACCATTATTCTGTTCTACTGCATTCTTCAATGCCCTACCATTTACTATGTATGTCCTAATTTGATTAGTTCTACCAAAATGTAGCACCTCACACTTATCAGCATTAAACTCCATCTGTCATCTTTCAGCCCATTCTTCTAACTGGCCTAAATCTCTCTGCAAGCTTTGAAAGCCTACTTCATTATCCACAATGCCACCAATCTTAGTTTCATCTGCATACTTACTAATCCAATTTACCACCCCATCATCCAGATCATTAATGTACATTTGTATATGACAAACAACATTGGACCCAGTACAGATCCTTGAGGCACATCACTAGTCACCGACCTCCAACCTGACAAACAGTTATCTACCACTACTCTCTGGCGTCTCCCATCCAGCCACTGTTGAATCCATTTTACTACTTCAATATTAATACCTAACGATTGAAGCTTCCTAACTAACCTTCTGTGTGGAACCTTGTCAAAGGCTTTACTGAAGTCCATATAGACAATATCCACTGCTTTACCCTCATCAACTTTCCTGGTAACCTCATCAAAAAATTCAATGATTTGTCAAACATGACCTTCCACGCACAAATCCATGTTGACTGTTCCTAATCAGACCCTGTCTATCCAGATGGTTATATATACCATCTCTAAAAATACTTTCCATCAATTTACCCACAACTGATGTCAAACTTACAGGCCAATAATTGCTAGGTTTACTCTTAGAACCCTTTTTAAACAATGGAACAACATGAGCAATATGCCAATCCTCCAGCACCATCCCCATTTCTAATGACATTTGAAATATTTCTGTCAGAGCCCCTGCTATTTCTACACTAACTTCCCTCAAGGTCCTAGGGAATATCCTGGAGACTTATCCACTTTTATATTCCTTAAAAGCACCAATACTTCCTCTTCTTTAATCATCATAGTTTCCATAACTTCCCTACCTGTTTGCCTTACCTTACACAATTCAATATCCTTCTCCTTGGTGAATACCAAAGGAAAGAAATTGTTCAAAATCTCCCCCATCTCTTTTGGTTCCACACATAGCTGTCCAGTCTGATTCTCTAAGGGACCAATTTTATCCCTCACTATCCTTTTGATATTAATATAACCGTAGAAACCCTTTGGATTTATTTTCACCTTACTTGCCAAAGCAACCTCGTATCTTCTTTTAGCTTTTCTAATTTCTTTCTTAAGATTCTTTTCACATTCTTTATTTTCCTCAAACACCTTATTTACTCCATCCTGCCTATATTTATTGTAGATATCTCTCCTTTTCTGAACCAGGTTTCCAATATCCCTTGAAAACCATGGCTCTCTCAAACTTTTAACCTTTCCTTCCAACCTAACAAGAACATAAAGATTCTGTACCCTCAATATTTCACCTTTAAATGACCTCCATTTCTCTATTACATCCTTCCCATAAAACAATTTGTCCCAATCCACTCCTTCTAAATCCTTTCGCATCTCCTTAAAGTTAGCCTTTCTCCAATCAAAAATCTCAACCCTGGGTCCAGACCTATCCTTCTCTATAATTATATTGAAACTAATGGCATTGTGATCACTGGACCCGAAGTGCTCCCCGACACATACCTCCATCACCTGACCTATCTCATTCCCTAACAGGAGATCCAACACTGCCCCTTCTCTAGTTGGTACCTCTATGTATTGCTGCAAAAAACTATGCTGCACACATTTTACAAACTCCAAACCATTCAGCCCTTTTACAGTATGGGCTTCCCAGTCTATGTATGGAAAATTAAAATCTCCCACAATGACAACCTTGTGCTTAGTACAAATATCTGCTATCTACTTACAAGTTTGCTCCTCAAATTCTCGCTCCCCATTAGGTGGTCTATAATACACCCCTATAAGTGTTACTACACCTTTCCCATTCCTCAGTTCCACCCAAATAGCCCCCCTAGACGAACCCTCTAATCTATCCTGCCAGAGCACCGCTGTAATATTTTCTCTGACAAGCAGTGCAACACCTCCCCCTCTTGTCCCTCCGATTCTATCACACCTGAAGCAACAAAATCCAGGAATATTTAGTTGCCAATCACACACCTCCTGCAACCATGTTTCACTAATAGCTACAACATCATACTTCCAGGTATCAATCCATGCCCTAAGCTCATCCACCTTTCTTACAATGCTCCTAGCATTAAAATAAAATGCATTTAAGAAATTTTCCACCTCTTCTCTCTGTTTATCACTGACGGTGCAAACAACTTTACTATCTCCTTTTTCTTCCTTCTCCCCTACATCTGTTCCTACACTATTGTTCCTCTCCCCTCCCTTGTATCTGGTTTAAGTCCACTGGAGCCTCTCTAGCAAACCTACCTGCAAGAATATTTGTCCCCCTCCAGTTCAGATGTAAACCGCCCCGCCGGAACAGGTCCCACCTTCCCTGGAAAACTGCCCAATTATCTATAAGTCTGAAGCCCTCCCTCCTGCACCATGTCTTCAGCCACGTGTTGATCTGCGCTGTCTTACTATTTCTAAACCCAGCTGCACGCGGCACTGGTAGCAATCCTGAGATTGCTATCCTGGAGGTCCTGTCCTTTAACTTGGTGCCTAACTCCCTAAACTCACCTTTCAGGACCTCCTCACTCTTCCTATCCATGTCATTGGTTCCTACATGGACCACGACATCTGGCTGCTCATCCTTCCTCTTGAGAATACTGAGAACTGGATCGGAGATATCGCGGACCTTGGCACCAGGGAGGCAACAGACCATCCGGGATTCTCGATCTCTTCCACAGAACCTCTTAACTGTCCCCCTAACTATTGAATCCCCTATCACTACTGCTCTCCTCTTTTCCATCCTTCCCTTCTAAGCTGAGGGTCCAGTCTCGATGCCAGAGTCGCAACCACTGCAACTTGTCCCTGGTAGGTCATCCCTATCAACAGTATCCAAAATGATATACTTACAATTGGTGGGAACGGCCACAGGCGTGCTCTGCTGGTTCTGTCTATTCCCCTTCCCTTTCCTGACAGTCACCCAGCTACCTGTCTCCTGACTCTTAGTGGTGACTATCTCTCTGTAACTGCTGTTTATTTCTGCCTCTGCCTCCCAAATGATCCGAAGTTCATCCAGCTCCAGCTCCAGTTTCCTAGCTCT
Source organism: Mobula birostris (assembly GCF_030028105.1). NCBI lineage: Eukaryota > Metazoa > Chordata > Chondrichthyes > Myliobatiformes > Myliobatidae > Mobula > Mobula birostris. Next base: position 57,470,391 of record NC_092386.1, on the reverse strand, counting down.
GTTTGTCAGGAGCTGCAGCTGGATGCACCTTTTGCAGGTGTAGTCATCAGGGACAATTGTGCTTGCCCTGACTTCCCACATACTGCAAATGGCGCACTCAACTGCCCTAACTGCTGCCTCCATTACCTACTCTTAAGGTAATTAAATTAATTAAAGGAATTTACCCGGCCTTACCTCACTTGGAGTGAAGCTCATCCTCAGCCTCTGCTCACCAAAGCCTCTTCAGCCAAAGCCTTCCTACTCTGTCTCCCTCTACTCTGTCACCCACTCCGTTAATCTGCTCACTTTTTAACTCTCCCGCTGTCTGACGGTCTGACCTTCACACGCTTGTGCAGCTGTACCCCGTTCAACCGCTGCAGAAATGACCAAAATAATTTGGGACACTTCTACTGTCTTTTGTCTGGTTCTTTGGAACCAACACTCCTGTACTCAATGTCCTGTTTCCCTGTTCCTCACTAAATAAATGCACAATAATCTACCCACTACTAATCATTGACACAATCTTCATATGTTTCTTATAATTCCAGCATGCTATACATTTCACTGCTTGTTGTACCATAAAATTCATAGTAAAGAACAAGGCTATTCGACTAACCATACCTGCACTTAACTGGGTGTCGGTCAAACTAATGCAACTAGTTGGTAAGACAAAAATTCATCCTTGGCTGTTGATGTTAAACAATGTGGGAGCACAAGCTGCAGGATCACCTCAGTAAAGCTGAATATGAAGGAGGGAGCACACCTATATAATCAATACACTAGCACACATATAATATCAACAATTAAAAATTAATTCCAATGATCTGCCGTCCAACAAGAAGGTTCTCTGCACTACAAGAGATAACTGGCATTTTAATAATAAAGTTTATAATAATCGGTCCATGCAAGATACGATCAACCTAACAGAAGCATTGTAGAATTTATGGATACACTAATACAAAAGCTCGGTGCATGCACATCCAGACTAAATAGATATACGAAATGCGTCAGATGAAGAAAATAAAATGATCAGTTCTGGAACAATGAGAAAGGTTTATACAGGACATTAAAATTAAATTTGAAGCAACGTTATTTCACCAACCACAGTAACAGAATTACCAACAAATACAGAGATAATGAACTTTCGGTCTAATATCTGCTTGAACAGGGTGACACACAATCAAGAAGCAAGCTGGATTGGGGAAAGAAAAGAATGCACTCACACAACTGAAGACATGCAAACACCTGAAGTTACGATGCATATGCTGAAAGCATTTATAAAGAATACCCAGAACTAGAAAAGTACTGGCAGTGATAATATTCACAGTTAATTGGTATAAAAATTTACTTGCCTATTAATACATATCAACAATTTTGTTAAAAATCTTGAAAAATTGCCCAAATTTTTGACAGAAGTAATACAAATCTCTTACCCAAAGGAGGAATCACCTTAAACTCACTCTTTAAGTTAGTGAATCAGACAAAAAGAGGTTATGAAATCAGAGACAACCAAACAAATTATACCTTGACACAGCTTATCCACTCCTTCATCAGTAAAGCTAAAGCAATTAATTCAAATAGTAGAACTATTTTCTAAAGAAATAAACATGAACTTTGGACTAGATAACTGCAGTACATTAAACATAAAGAAAGGTACAATAGAGCTAGTAGAATATAAAACAGAGCAGCAGGATACAATACAACCCATGGATGATACTTGTATCTGGAATATCAACAAGTAAAGAAAATAGATCATAGTGCAATAAATGGAAAACTTTTGGCATAATATTTTGGTCCGAAACAAATCTGGAAAATTTACAAAGAAAAATAAGAACAGAAATGACAAATTTTAGAAAACACTATATATACTCAAACACACTTAGATTGACATTACCCAGGACAGAGGAGAAAGAGGAATAACAGACATAAAATTTTGCACAACAGTCTGATAAAACTTCTAAGGATATATTTTCGTTAATGAAAATATGATTCGGCATTCCATGTGAACATATACAATTCTGATAAGACTACTAAACCACTAAACCCAAATGAAAGCACTACCCAGAAAAATGAAGAGATTATCACCACAGAAGAAAAAGTTAACCGACGGAAGAGCATGACCCTCCATGGAAGATATGCCCATGATCTGAGCAGACTAGATATCGACAAGGAAACATCGAGCACCTAGCTCAGAGTTGGAGACTTCTTCCTAGAAACAGAAGAGTTCCTTGTGGCAACCCAGGATCAGGTGGTTAAGACAAAAAATATCAAAAACACATAATAAAAGATCAACAAATTCAAGACAATAAATGCAGAAGATGCCAAGAGAAACCAGAAACAATCCAACACATTGCAGAATCCTGTAGCAGTTTAACTCAATCTGATTACTTACACAGGCATAAATGGCAAACATCATTCACCAAAATCTTGCTTTAAAATACAAACTCATAACATACACCATACCTTATTATAAATACAAGCCTGATCTAGTTTTATAGTGAGAATCCTACAAATTATATTACAACCAATCTCTTACTACTGATAGGGTAATCCATAATAACCATCCGGATATTATATTACAGGTAAGCAAGCAAGAACAACTTATGTAATGGATATAAACATTCCAAACACATGTAACATACAGAAATTAATAAGTGAAAAACACTAGAAATATGCCAAATTAAAAGAGGAAATTCTCGTATATTGTCCCAATAGTAATATCTTCAACAGGTATCAACCCAAAGTCACTACATAACAGCATTAAATGATTAGGCCATTAAATAATCAGCAAATACTTATATAAGTCTCTGGAAAGCCACAATACTAAACATCACTAGAATAGTCAGGAAGATGCTAGCAATTGAGAAATGAGTGTGCTTGGCTATGCTTGAACTTCAGGTTTGCCAGCTTGAGCTGAAAAAATAATATAAATCAAGTAAAATAAAAATAGAGTACTAATGGTCATTTGGCATAGATATGGCCTGTAAAGCTGTAGCCAACCATCTTGATGATTCATTTCATTCCTCTTCTTACCTATTAAACCTGTGTTGTAAAAAGTGCACTATTGCTATTTTCTGCATCTATTAAAAGGATTCCACATTGTTGTCCAGAAAAATTAGATGCATTTTTGACATTTTTTTAATATTCTGTTATTTCAGAGACTTTAGTTCCACATTCATTGTCCTTGCAAGCATAGGAGAGACTCGACAACCCTCACTATTTGCCAATACATATTGAAGCAAAACACTCCATTGATATTGTATATTCCTTACATTTTGTTTGCTGCTTTTACACCCTTCATTAACTTCAACATGTTCAACATATAGCAATGATAGTGTATTATTAAACAATTAGAGTATACATTTATATGAGAGCCTTATTCAAATGCATCGTGTCATCAAGGAAATAAAAGCAGAAAGTGCTGGAAAACATAATAAATAAATCAGCGTCTAAGGAGTATGAAAGACAGCCTCAGATGAAAGGTCATTGACATGAAAAGCTAATCCTGTTTCTCTATCTTTCATAGCATTTTCTGTTTTTTTGTGTTTTGTTTGTAGCGTCTGAAGTTCTTCTGCATTTCATTCCTATGCAGTGATTTCTGCCCATGCCTTTCCAAACAATTTAATCAGGAAATTGTGAGAATTGTTCATTGTACTTCTAGTATGCACATATTGCAAAGTTAACTTTTAATATTTAGATATAAATACATATATCCAAACAGTTCAGTATATTAGACTAGTAATTCCACATCTATATTGATATTTCAGTTACTGACACCAAAACTAGAATTTTCTACAACAACAACAATTATAGAGTATTCTTCAAGATCTGCAAAGAGAATTGCCTCCAGTTTATGTCTGGTAAGTGTTTCATGGAAATGCTTCAATTTTGAAAGACTCTTTGTTATGCAAACTGTGCTCATGATTAATGCTTCAAAACCATTTATGATGTAATGAAGAGATTAAATTGAAGATTTAGTTTATTTACTGTGATTACCTGTGATCCTCATGATTTGTACTGTCCAAAGTGCCTTAACTTTATAATGTCCTGAATTGGCAACCAAATTATCTGTGCAATTCAATAAATTCATTGGTCTTGAAACTTTGTCAGAAATATGATTACAAGCAGGTAATCCCCACATATTGGAATGATTGTATTACTAGAAAAACATATGTACTGCAATTTTCTGCAAAGTGGAACCCCATTTTCCATTAAATGCCATTTGATAATTGGAGCTGCATTTCTCTGGGATGTTTTATCCCATATTAAGCCATTTTATCAGCAAGGACAAGGTGAGCCAATACCATTATTTAACAGCTGAGGCTGGCATTACTATGTAAGTTTTTTAATATTGTATATCAATAATTTGGAGGATGGAATTGATGACTTTGTGGCCAAGTTTTCAGTTGAAACAAAGGTAGGTGGAGGGGCAGGTAGTATTGAGGAAGCAGGGAGTCTGCAGAAGAACTTGGATAGATTAGGAGAATGGGCAAAGAAGTGACAAATGGAACGCAGTGTTCGGAAGTATATGGCCATGCACTTTGGGAGTAAGAATAAAAGCAGAGACTTTTTTTAAATGGGTAGAAAATTAAGAAATCCAATGTGCAAAAGGACTTGGGTGTCCTTGTGCAGGATTCCCAAAAGGATAATTTGCAGGTTGAGTTGGTGTTGAAGGCGAAAGCAATATTAGCATTCACTTCGAGAGAACTAGAGTATAAAAGCAAAGGTATAATGCTGGGGCTTTATAAGGCATTAGTGAAGCCTCATGGAGTATTGTGGGCAGTTATGGGCTCTTTATTGAAGAAAGGATGCACTGACATTGGAGAGTGTTCGTAGGAGGTGATTCCGGGTATGAGGAGCATTTGATGGCCTGGGCCTTTACTCGCTGGAATTTAGGGAATGAGGGGGATCTTATTGAAACCTATCAAATATTGAAAAGCCTAGAAAGAGTGGATGTAAAGAGGATGTTTCCTAGGATGGGGGAGTCTAGGACCAAAGGGCACAGAATCAGAATAGAAGGACATCCATTTAGAACGGAGTTGAGGAAGAATTTCTTTCGACAGAGGTTGGTGACCTGTAGTGTTCATTGCCCCAGGCGGCTCTGGAGGCCAAGTCACTGGGTGCATTTATTGTGGACGTTGATAGGTTCTTGGTTAGATTGGGCTTGAAAGGTTAGGGGAGAAGGCAGGAGAATAGATTTGAGAGGGAAATGGATCAGCCATGATGAAATAGTGGAGCAGACTCAATGGGTCAAATGGCCTACTTCTGCTCCTGTGTCTTATGGTCTTATGGACAAGGCTCATGCCGTTGAAACAATGTTTTGTCCATTTTTAATTTTATTCACTTAGTACTGTTGGGGAAATAAGATTTGGATATGATATCACCATATCGACTACATTAGCAGTCAGAGCAGAGTTCCTCATTTCTCAGACTGTCTCCAGTCTGGGGACATGTGAACAGGCATCACAGAGTGCAGCACTGTTATGTTCTTCATCTGTAAAGCAATTTGCTGCAGGTGTTGGAATCTGGTTCTAAAACCATCCTGCTGAGGGAATACAGCGGATGGAGTAGCATCTGTGGAGGGAAATGGACAATGTTCAGGATCGAGGCTCTTCAACTGAAATGAGTTTAGGAAATGGGAATACTAGGAAAAGGGATGTAATTTAAGGATCAGGGTTTATAGGAAAAGGGATGTAGAAGGATTTCAGTATGATAATGAGTTAAAGCAATGGAAGTGAAGTAAAGGCAGAGGAATTACTTCAAGGAGCTGGCCATGGTGGCTGCATCTCCCACAATACAGTGCGTCTAAGAAATGCCTTAGGGGTAAAGAGTACTGAAGTGCTGTACCCTTGAGATGTCCGTACTCATGTCCTGAGACTGGAGAAAGCATGGCAAATGAGGAAATTGACTGTGACTGCCAATTCAATCAATGTAGTGACATACTGTATATCCCGATCTTATAAAATTGATTGGAAGATGACACTAGCAGGGTTGGCAGCAGAACAGGAGAGGGTCCAGTGGAGGTTCCCAAAAATTATCCCGGGAATGAAAGGGATAATGTATGAGAGCTTGTAATGGTTTTGGGTCTGTACTCACTGGAGTTTAGGAGAATAAGGAGGGATCTCACTGAAACCTATTAAATATTGTAAAGCCTAGAATGGACATGGCAAGGATGTTTCCTATAGTAGGGAAGTCTAGGACCAGATTGCACAGCTTAAGGATAAAAGAATATCCGTTTAGAACTGAAATGAGTAGGAATTTCTTTAGAGAGAGAGTGGTGAATCTGTCGAATGCATTGTCACCAATGGCTGTGGAGGTGAAGTCACTGGGTATATTTAAAGCAGCAGTTGATAGGTTCTTGATTAGTAAGGCCATCAAAGGTTACAGGTAGAAGACAGGAGAATGGGGTTGAGAAAGATAATAAATCAGCCATGATGGATTGGTGGCCAGTCTCAATGGGCTAAATTGCCTAATTCTACTCCTAGTTTTATGATTTTATTGCTCTATAGTTCTAAGTATCTAAAATTAACTTAAAATGTATGAATTTGGTTTCCTTTGCAGTTTTTGTTTATTTTGCATGTAACTTCTGCAATGGAAAATAATATTCCACGGTTTAAAATTTTGAGCAGTGATTTCAGAATTCCTTAAAGCAATTTGCATTATCTAAATGGCTGTAATTAAGGGTCACCGACACCTGTTTTTGCATATGAGAAGTATTTACAACTTATGTGTGTTGAAATTATGGCATTGATGTATCAAAAACTCAGAAGATGTTCGATGCCTCAAATTGCAAAGCATACAATAAGGTTCATATTATAAAGCTAGAACATCCATTTTATCAAACTTCATTTGTCTAACGCAGTCAGAAAATGGAAGGAAAGAGAATCCAATTAGAAAACCAAGATGTGCAAAATCATTTAATCTGATAGGAAGATCACTCACTGAAAGGAGGTCTGAAAAGGAAACCAAGAAGCCACTAATAACAAGCAGGTCAAGGTCCCTTTCTCCTTACTGTAGGAGATGTTTTCTCGAGCTTTGCCAAGATGATATGCAGCATTCATCCTCACTCAAATCAGAGACACGTTCCAGACCGAGTTTGACAAACCAAACTGTAAGTATTATTAAAATGATCTACCAAAATATTGTATATTAAATGGAATTCAAGCAATCTGAGTTGCTTTTAGCTGTAATGACCATGCTATGTATCTTGTACTTCTGTAACTTTCTAAATAGAAGACCAATATTCCTGAAAATTTCAGTACAGAATAATCTTTTGTGAAACATTGGTCCTCATTTTTAAAGAATTGGTTAATAGGTTGGATTGTGCTCTATCTAGTCCTTTTCAACAACCACACAGATTTTTGGCAGCATCATATGTAATGAGATCTTTGGGCCTAAGCGGAGTGCTGGAGGGTATTGGGCTCCAAGATTTTAAGAGCACCTGAATTAGTTAATTGTTGTTTAACGAGGGTCATTAATCATTTAGCGTTCCTTGTGTTTTCACAAGCAACTTGCTTGGCCCCCTAGTGCTTTCTGTTTAAGCTTGTTAAGTTTATTTTGATAGGCTCTGGGATTCTGTGTTACTTGTAATATTTAAATAGACACCCAATTAGCGCTAATCGCAGGGTCCTAGTTTTGAGAATGTTATTTAGCGCAGTGTCACTTGGCTGAGCCATCTATGTTCTTTTGGAATTATTATGAATAAACACTCGTCACGTCTCTACATTAGAGTCTGTTTTTCCTCCGCTCTTGGGTTCCAATATTGCCAGTGCACATTGTGACGGAGGGACCCTATCAAGTAATGGACGTAGCAGAGGTTGAACAGTGGGATTTTGACACTGGTCAGCTTTGGGTGAAAATGCCATCTGTTCTCAAGTCCATGTTTGAAGTTTCTTAAGTTTTCATTCCAAGTGTCTCTAGTCGACATTCTGGTTTTCTCCAGTCTCCGTTCTGAGCTTTTCAAGTTGTAAGTACCCGGGGTCCTGTCTTTGGGGTTCCATGACTCAGGTCTGAAAAACAATTCACTTCTTCAAGCAAGCTTATCGATAATGTTCATTGGATTCAACAAATCAGCATTCAAGTCAATAGTGTAAATTTTGGAAGAACTTTCGTTGTCCTGATGTTGTTCCTTGCAAGTAATGGTATGCCTTTGTTAATGTCAGATCAATGTTTGGAAGGACACTATTGGGAATAATAGAAATAAGCTTTCATGCCAGCAACTGCAGTGGGATGGACTAACTTTTCACAATACATAATTCTCATCTGTCTGTTCTGATGAGTGAGGATAATGGCAACAACATTCCAGTGCACAAATGTCCCCTGAAGCAGTAATTTGAGTTTGCAGCCCTGAAGAGCCCTGCTCCAAAAGCTGATCTCTGGCTAGAGTGTGCAAACACACAAGGAAAGTAACCCTGTCAAAAGTAAACTTGTCATGGTGTGCGCTGACAGACAACCGAACCCAGATGTGGAGGAACAACAGATTTCCATGTAGAGACAGAAACAAGAGTTAACTCAAAGAAATTCCCAAACAGAACATTGATGGCTAGACTGAGCGAAACCATGAGACAAATCATTCTCGAAATACAAGGCCCCCACGACAAGTGCTAATTGGGAGTCCACTTTAAATAATCACAGTATGTGGAAAACCCATGCCAATCAAAATAAACTTGACAAGGTTAAACAAAATGCACAAGGGCTTAATGGCTCTAGATAAGACACTGATTAACAAATTCATGTCATGGCGGCGGGGGGGGCTCATGACAAAGCTCTCGTGTATTTAATCACTGAGTGCAAGTTATGGTACGTTCTGTGAAAATTGAAATTTCATGTAGCAAATGAAACAGATCTACAGAGATCCAGCTAGCTCAATGATAAGAAGAGTCTATCTATGCTGTCTCGATCTGTAACATAGAGAGTACAGCCTTTTGTATCCAAATTGGCTCGAAAAAAATAGTGAAGAGTAAAACACTGTGAGCAAGATCCTTTCAGGATCCATCTTTAGGTTTTGAGCTTTATATTTTCAAGGGCTCAAGTTTCCAGGTCTCAGAGCACCTTCCGGGTCTAAGCTTCCTGACCAAAGCTACCCGGCCTAAGCGTCCCAGCCTAAGTGTCCAAGGTTCTCAAGGCCATCAAGGTTCTCAAGACCATGAAGGTCGTCCATAGACCTCCAGGTTTCCCAAGGTCTTTAAGGTTTCTTTCTTTCTTTTTCAATCATTTTATTAATTTCAAAATAAAGTGAAAATATAAAAATATCATGAAAAAAGAAAAATATATATTTATACCCCAAGAGAAAATAAATCTAAACCAACTAAAAGAAAACGAAACTAAACTAAAGAAAAAAAAGAAAAAGAATGGGTTATTATGACACCTCAGATAAAACCATTAGTGTCATTAACTCCGCTCCTCTCCCCGTATATTGAAGTAACAAAACAGAATTGGAAAGGGTCAAATTACATCATGTGAAAGTATTGAATAAATGGTCTCCAAATCTCTTCAAATTTAATAGAAGGGTCATAAATGACACTTGTAATTTTTTCTTCTAATTTTCTTCTAATTCATAGTTTGAGAAACCATTGAAATGTAGTAGGAGGATTAATCTCTTTCCAATTCAATAATATGGATCTTCTAGCCGTTAGTGTAACAAAAGCAATCATCCAACAAGCTGAGGAGGTCAGATGACGTTGTTCTATCATTGGTAAACCAAAGATTGCAGTAAAAGGATGATGTTGCGGATCAATATTCAAAACAGTTGAAATAATATCAAAGATATCATCCCAATATTTCTTCAGCAAAGGGCATGACCAAAACATATGAGTTAATGAAGGTATCTCAGAATGACATCTATCACATACAGGATTTATATGAGAGTAATAACCAGCTAATTTATCCTTGGACATATAAGCCCTGTGTACTACTTTAAACTGTATCAGTGCATGTTTAGTGCATATAGAGGAAGAATTAACTAATTGAAAATTTTTTTTGCCATTTCTCTGTAGGTAAAGTAAGCTTAAGTTCCCTTTCCCAGTTGTTCTTAATTGTATTCGATACATCTGGATTTATTTTCATAATCATATTACAAATAATTGCTATTGAACCTTTCTGAAAAGGATTTAAATCCAGAATTTTTTTCCATTATATCCATTGAATATGAAGTCGAAAAGGTAATAAGAACAGTATTTAAAAAGTTTCTAATCTGTAAATATCTAAAGAAATGAGATCTAGGTAGATTATATTTATTAGATAATTGTTCAAAAGACATGAAACAATTATCCAAAAATAAATCAGAAAGTCGTATTGTACCTTTTGTTTTCCAGACTAGATAGGTTTGGTCCTAAAAAGCGGGTTGAAAAAGAAAACTGGATAGAATATGGCTTGCTTCAATCCAAAAAATTTTCGAAACTGAAACCATATTCGAAGAGTATATTTAAATATTGGGTTATCCATTTGTTTATCCAATTTAGAAAAATCAAAGGGGAGCAGGGTCCCTAAAATAGAGTCCAATGAAAACCCTGAAACAGATTTACATTTAAGATTAACCCATTGTGGACTTGAAACTGTGTCCAAATTCCATTTCCAGAATTTTAAATGACGAATATTAATTGCCCAGTAATAAAATCTAAAGTTCGGCAATGCTAAACCGCCCTCCTTTTTGGGCTTCTGTAAGTATCTTTTACCTAGTCTAGGATTTTTATTCTGACATATGTATGAAGAAATTTTTGAATCAATATTATCAAAAATGATTTTGGAATAAAAATTGGCAATGCTTGAAATAAATATAGAAACTTAGGTAAAATAATCATCTTGACAGCGTTGATCCGACCAATTAAAGACAAAAACATTGGTGACCATTTAGTAAACAAACATTTAATCTGATCAAATAACGGCAAAAAATTAGCCTTTAATAAATCCTTATGTTCTTGTTGATTTTTACTCCTAACTAAGTAATCAGTAACTAATCTAAATGGTAAGCATTTATAATTTGGAACCTGCATATTTAACAGAAAAAGTTCACTCTTATTAAGATTCAGTTTGTAGCCAGAAAATTTACTAACCTTAGCCAACAAAGATAAAATTGCAGGAATGGATTTCTCTGGGTCAGAAATATATAATAATAAATCATCTGCGTATAATGATAACTTATGTACAAACATTTGTATCTCATTCCCACGAATAATACCAGAAATATTTGGTGAATCTCGGATAGCAATTGCTAAAGGTTGTAAAGCAATGTCAAATAATAAAGGACTTAAGGACAACGCTGTCTAGTACCACAAAATAATCGAAAAAAGGGAGATCTTTGATTATTCGTAAAAACCGAAGCTAGAGGAGTATGATATATCAGTTTAATCCAGGATATAAATATCGGACTGAAATTAAACTTCTCAAGCATACTGAATAAATATGGCCATTCACCTCTGTCAAAGGCTTTCTCAGCATCTAATGAAATGACACATTCTGGAGTGAAGAAGTATAAACAATATTCATTAATCTAATATTGAAAGATGAATAATGATTTTTAATAAATCCAGTTTGATCCACAGAAATAATTTGAGGTAATACCTTTTCTAACCTAATGCCAACATTTTAGAAAAAATCTTAGAATCTACATTCAATAAGGATATCGGTCTATACGATGCACATTCAGTAGGATCCTTATTTTTTTAAAATTAGGGAAATAGAGGCTCCATAAAATGATTGTGGTAGTTTACCTATACTAATTGCATCTTTAAAAATTTTGCACAACCGAGGGGAAAGAATAGAAGAGAAGGACTTAAAAAATTCTACTGTATAGCCATTTGGACTGGGTGATTTGCCAGAATTCATTGAAGAAATAGCACCCTTTATTTCTTCATCCGTAATAGGTGTTTCTAATTTTAAATGTTCTTCGGGCGTCAATTTCGGAAAGTTCAATTTCCTTAAAAAGTCATATATCTCATTCGAATAATGAGGGAATTCTGACTGATATAAAGATGTATAGAATTCTTGAAAAGATTTATTTATCTCGTCATGATCAACTATCAAAACATCATCAGGTTTACGTATTTTAATAATTCGACATTTAACCGAAGCTGTTTTTAATTGATTAGCTAATAATTTACCGGATTTATCACTGCGTATATAAAACTCACTTCTTGTTTTCATTAGTTGGTTTTCAATTGACGATGTTAAGAGTAAACTATGCTCCATTTGAAGTTCAACTCTCTTGTTTGTAAAGCTCCTCAACCGGAGCAATGGCATATTTTTTATCAATGTCTTCGATCTTATCAATCAACATGAGTATTTCATTCTTACTATGTTTTTTCAATCCAGCAAGGTAGGAAATAATCTGACCACGGATATATGCTTTAAATGCGTCCCATATAACCCCACTGGAAATTTCATCCGTGCATTGGTTAGAAAAAAGAAGTCAATCTGATCTTTAATGAATTTTACAAAATCCGAGCCTTGAAGCAAATTAGAATTAAAACGCCATTGTCTAGTATTAGAAGATATGTCCATTAACTTGATAGAGAGATTCAATGGTGCGTGATCAGAAATGGCAATAATGTCATATTTACAATCAATCACGCATGGAATTAAACAACAGTCTATAAAAAAATAGTCAGTCCTAGAATATGTATGATGTACATGTGAGAAAAATGAAAATTAGGATGTAGGATGGAGAGATCTCCAGATCTCTGAGATTCCCGAATCAATCAGAAACCAGTTGATAAGAGTAGCCGACTTGTTCAGTAAAGCCTGAGTAGATATAGATTTATCCATCAAAGGAATTAAACAACAATTAAAATCACCACCCATTATCAACATATAATCATTTAAATTAGGAAAGAAGGTAAATAATTGCTTAAAATTTAAGGGTAATCCACATTTGGGGCATAAACATTAACCATAACAACTTTTCTATCAAAAAGTAAACCGGTAATTAATAAGAATCTACCATTTGGGTCAGAGAAAGTATCCTGATGCACAAATGCAATTGAGAAATCTATAAAAATTGAAACTCCTTTCACTTTAGCTTTGGAGTCTGAGTGATACTTTTATTCCTTCCAAAACTTAAAAAAGCGCTGATTATCTTCTTTCCTCACATGAGTTTCTTGTGCAAAAATATTATGAGCATTCTTTCTTTGGAATACTTTAAAACTCTTTTTTCTTTTAATCAGGTGGTTTAATCCATTTGTATTCCAAGAAACAAAATTAACCCTCTGAGTCATATTTACCAAGAATCAACCTTTTGGTATGTAAAGAGTTAACCAGAGTGTAAACTCATGAAATCAGAAGAGGAACCAGCATTTAGAAAGGAAACAGAAGTTTCGATACTGCAGACATTTTTGTAGTTCTAAGTTATCCCTATTGAAAAACAAACTAATAGTAAAGGCCCCCCCCCCCACCCACCACCCGAAAAAACCCAGAACTAAGCCAAGAAAAGGCCAGAAAGCTAACTAACACTAAATCTATCCCCATTTCTCCAGAAGGCAGTTCACAAAATATATGTTGGTAAGAAGACCACCTAAAATCTAAAACAGAAGAAAAACTACACTATAACAATGAAAAAGACAAAAATTTAACACCCTTCATTCTTCTGAATTCTAGTGAGTACAAGCCCAGAACCATCAAAATTCTTCACATGAAAAACTGTTCAATCCTGGAAGCATTTTCATGAACCTCCTTTGAACCCTCTCCAGTGTCAGCCTTCTTTCTAAGATAAGGGTCCCAAACCTGATCATAATACTCCAACTGAGGCCTCTCCAGTGCTTTATAAAGTCTCAACATTACATCCTTGCTTTTGTATTCTAGTCCTCTGGAAAAGAACGCTAACATCGCATTTACCTTCCTCACCACAGACTCAACCTGCAAATTAACTTTAAGCAATCCTGCACAGGACTCCCAAGTCCATTTGCACCTCACCTTTTTGTATTCTTTCTCCATTTAGAAAATAGTCTACCCTTTAATTTCTTCTACCTAAGTGCATGACCAATCGCTTCCTAACAATGTATTCTATCTGCCATTTCTTTGCCCATTCTCCTAATATGTCTAAGACCTTCTGTAGCCTCTCTACTTCCTCAAAATCACCAGACCCTCCACCAAGCTTAATATAGTCTGCAAACTTTGCAACAAAGCCATCAATTCTGTTATCTAAGTCATTGACATAAAATGTAAATAGAAGTGGTACCAACACAGACCACAGTAGAACACCGCTAGTCACTGGCAACCAACCAGAAAGGACTACCTTTATTCACACTGTTTGCCTCCTGCTTGTTAGCCACTATTTTATCCATGCTAGTATCTTTCCTGTAATACCATGGGCTCTTAACTTGTTAAGCAATCTCATGTGTGGCATCTTGTCAAAGGTCTTCTAAAGATCCAAGTAGACAGCATCAACTGATTCTCCTTTGTCTATCCTGCTTGTTATTTCTTCAAAGAATTCCAACAGATTTGTCAGGCAAGATTTTCTCTTGAGGAAATCATTCTGACTGTGTCCTATTTTATAATGTGCCTCCAAGTACCCCAAAACCACATCCTTAACAATTAACTCCAACATCTTCTCAACTACTGGAGTCAGACTAACTGACTTATAATACCTTAGAATTTGGGGAAGCTCGAGATATCTAAAGTACCCTGAGACCTCATCCTTAGTAATCAATTCCAACATCTTCCCAACCACTGAAGTCAGACTAACTGGCGTAGAATTTCCTTTCTTCTGCTTCTTTCCCTTCTTGAAGAGTGGTGTGATATTACCAGTTTTCCTGTCTTCCGAAACCATTTCTATTGCAACGAATGGGTGAACCCAAACACAGGACATAGACACGGAGGTAGAGTGATCTAAAGCATGTTTATTAACGGTTACAGGGAAGGCCAGGGAGTGAGGATTAAGCATAGGAATGCCAAGGAGTGAACGAGGTTTGACTGGGGATCGAACGGGGATCGCTACGCTGGGAACGCGGCATTTAACCACCAAGCCAACGGAGGGTGTAGGCGGGTGGCAGAACGAGGCAGAGCAGAGATGCAGACCAGGGTGCGAACGTGGCTTGAGGAGAAAAGCAGACGGGAGGATGAACGGCAAGTCAGGCGGCATGCAATGCTCCTATTAACATGGAGGGACAGAGTTAACACCGGCAAACAGCGCGGGAACAGAACTTAGAATACACAATTCTAAGCGGCCGAGAGGAAGGGTTAGCACAGACCAACAGCGTGGGAACACAACTTAGAATACACAATTCTAAGCGGTCGAGGGACAGAGTTAACATGGGCAAACAGCGCAGGAACAGAACTCTGTTTGGCAGGAGGGCATAATGGGCTGACAGAGGTTTCAGCTGGGAGATGTGGAACGTGGAATGAATGCGCCTGGATCCGGGTAGCTTGAGTTTTATGTTGTCGTCTTCTGCGTTCTGGACTTTCTTCTCTTTTACACCTTCTTTAATCACAGGAAATAATAGATTTCTTGATACAGAGCGTTGCTGGAGCTGAACAGCAAACGGGAAGGCAGGCAAAACTTTTCTTGGCACGGGGCATAGATAGGCAAGCGGTAGACAATACTTTTCTTGACATGAAGAGACAAAGTTACACAGGTAAACCTTGGTATTAAAGTAAAATTTAGAATACTTATCTTGACACGGAGAGACAGAGTTACACAGGTAAACCTCGGTACTGAAGTAAAACTTAGAATCCTTATCTTGACACGGAGCGTTGCTGGAGCTGAATGGCAAACAGAAAGGCAGGTGACAGGCAATGCTTATCTTGACATGGAGAGACAGAGTTACATACGCAAACCTCGGTCCTGAAGTAAAACAGAATACATAATCCTAAGTGTCTGGGAATGTGAATTTATAATTGCACAATTTTCTCATTTGATACCTGGGAGCTCTGACTCACTTTCTTCAAATCTTCAAGTTGCTTCTTTAACATAGAACCCTCATTTTCCAAATTGGGCCTTTTTTCAACCTCTTGTTCTAATTTCCTTTCATAGTCATCGACCTTGTGCTCCGGCTCTGGTACGTGAGGCTCTCTATGACCTCCCGGAGGAGTTGGTCGTGCTGTCCCAGTAGGGAACTCTGACTGGCGAGGGCTGGTAGGATGGTGTTTGTGTCCGCTGGGTCCATCATGGCCAGACCGTTCTGTTTTACCGAAAGGGTGAACCTAAACGCAGGAGACAGACATGGAGGTAGAGTAATCTAAATCAGTGTTTATTAACGGTTACAGGGAAAGCTAGGGAGCAGTCGCTACGGTGGGAATGCGGTGTTTACCCATCGAGCAAACGGAGAGTGTAGGCGGTTGGCGGAGCGAAGCAGAGCAAGGATGCAGACCAGGGTGCGAGCGTGGCTTAAGGGGAACAGCAGGCGGATGGGTGAACGGGAAAACAGGCGGCAAGCAATGCTCCTATTAACATGGAGAGACAGGGTTAACACAGGAAAACAGCGCGGAAGCAAAACTTGGAATACACAATTCTAAGTATTCGAGAGGCATGGATAGCACAGACCAACAGCGTGGGAACAGAACTTAGAATACACACTTCTAAGCGGTCAAGAGACTGGGTTAACACAGGCAAACAGCGCAGAAACAAAGCTTAGAATATACAATTCTAAACGGCCGAGAGCGTGAACAACCACACAGTCTGAAGCAATGGTCTGGCAATGAGTGGATGCAAAGCATGGGGTTTTTATGCTGCAGGTTTAGATGAGAATCTGGTGTGCCGCAGTCAAAGGGAATTAGGAGAATATGAAGAATTAATGGTCAGGACCGTGACAATTCCAGAATCTAGTGATTTTTGAAAGATCATACTAATGCCTCCGCAATCTCTTCAGCCATCTTTTTCAGAACCCTGGGGTGTACACCATTTGGTCCAGATGACGTATCTACCTTCAGACCTTTCAGTTTCTTAAGATCCTTCTGCCAAGTAATGGTGACCCCACACACTTCATGACCCCTGACACCTGGAACTTCCACCATATTGCTGGTGTCTTCCACAGTGAATACTGATGCAAAATACATTCAGTTCATCCGTCATTTCCTTGTCCCCCATTACTACCTCTCCAGCATTGTTTGCCAGCAGTCCGATATCCGCTCTTGCCTCTCTTTTTATGTATCTGAAGAAATTTTGGTATCCCCTTATATATTATTGGCTAGTTTACTTTCGTATTCCTTCTTTACTCTCTTTATGACTTTTTTTAGTTGCCTTCTATCATTCTGTTTATTTGAAAGCCTTCTAATCCTTCAAGGTCCCACAAATTTTTGCTCCATTATATGCCTTCTTTACTAATTAAGTATTAATGGAAAAGTATTGGATAAAATAGAGTTTCTAAAACATGGAGTAAAGAAACATGAAGTAAAGAGACTTAAAGCATTGGAACAAAGAAACAAAATGAGTCAAGGACTTTGAGGAGTTCAAGTACTATTTCTAAGGAAAAGTATATATAGGTGGTTTTGAGGTAAGATTTGAAGCTTAGCTCATGGTTGGTGATAGTACGGATGGGAATAGAATTATATAATGTTATAAACAGCATCATAGTCGCAAAACACCTTTTGTTTATATTAGTGTGACAGAAGGAAGTCAGGGAAGTATACTCCATCAGTATCATGCTCAACATTTGATAAAAGCACAAGAGCCAGACCAAGAACTGCACATTCGGCTTGGTGCAGTTGTGGTAAGATTTTACTTATATAAAGCTCTTACTCTTATTTTACCAATTGAATGTTTGCTTATTTCACCCTACTCATCACCCCTCATGCTGCTGAATTCTTTGTAACCTCAAAGCTATGCATTTCTATGTTCAGTGTAATTGCTTCTAAATCTCTACATAGTATCAAATCTGGTAAGTCAAATTCAAAAGTTCAAAGTTGTGTTTTTCATATCCTTTTTAATGTTTACATTTTTATCCCACTATGTAGTATGAATTGTTCTGGATCCTCAGTTAGAACCAATCTTCCTAAACTTACTTACCTTGCAAACGTTTTCACCTTCACTGCATTCTTCCTCAGAACCTAAGTTTTTGATGAAGTATTCAATTGTATTCATAACGCTTGGCATTAATTTTTTGTTTGGAAAATTAGTGGGGGAAAGGAAATGCTCTACAGCTGATATAAACTCAATGGTCTGAACACCTTACTTGTAAGCAGGACGTAAGAAATAAAGTCAAATCAATTCAATTCAATACATAATTGACTCCAATTTGCTAGTGGACCAAGTGAATGACCATTTTGAGATTTGTGAAAGTTGTGTGCAATTTTAAGACCGAGATATATTATTAAAATTCCAACAACATGATAGGTATATTGTTAGATAATAATTGATTCATGAGCATTAGAAGTAGTTAGACAGCTGAACTCCAATTTAAAATTGTAGAATATGTTTCCAATTATGTTACTATCATATCTAAATAGTGCTCCTAACAGTATCCACGTGGAAGTAACTATTATGTATTTCATTGGGAAATTAAAAAACAAAATAGTTAATGTGTATTATCTTTTATGTGTTTCTCATTATTATTTAATTCCCTTATCCAGATGTTTGCTCACCAACATATGGTGCAGACAAGGTAAGAAGTTTATGTTATAATTTCTAGTATGGCTGTACATCTCAATGCATTTTCTATCTATCAGGCATTTCCACAACATGGTAGAGTGTGGCAAGGCGCAATGCCGACATTTGTGTGGCTGAAACGTATGACAAATCACATTTTGGAGTGTGTGATTACCTCAGTAGGCTAGGGTTATATTTCACAGTTTTGTAGAAATGTTAACTTCAGCTCAATTATGAATGTACTGAAGCAAAATGACATGGACAGTCATAGACTTGCAATGCAATGTGTTTCCCTCACTTAGAATGGTTACATGTGCTGAATGGACACCTATGCTGTCCTTCAACAAATATTCATTCCAGTGCCAGAACTCAGTAAATGTTAATTTTTGTACAGTTTGCACTCAAGTCTCAGGGACCAGGTTGTTGCAACTCATCACTAATCAATGTCCCCATGACAGTAATGACAGCCTACAAACTCAAAATGGCCTTGGAACCACAAAAGGAGATCAGAGTCAATAAAATGATACTTCAAATGAGCAGTTTAGGCTTACAGTGATAATGGGAAACTTTTATGAAAAGCCATTAAATTATATATCTTAACATCATTGTATACAGATAATTTTTCTTGGTTGACATGAATATCATGTCAAGAGGTTCTGCAGATGTTGGAAATCCAGAATAACACCTACAAAATGCTGGAGGAACTCAGAAGGTCAGGCAGCATCTATGGAGAGGTATTAACTGTTGATGTCAAGATCCTTCATCAGGACATTGCTGGGACCTTGGCAAATATCTTCTTATCCTCATTAGCCAAAATCAAAGTTCCAGAGGTTTAGAGAATAGCCGATTTTGTTCTTTCATTTACTATGGGTGATAGGAAAAATCTAGCAAATGATAAATTGGTGAGCCATACATCGGTAGTAGGAAAATATTGGAAAACATTCTTAGGGATAGAATTTACTCACATCTGGAAAAGCATGGGCATATTAGGGAAAGGTAGGGATTGTGCAGGGAAGATCATGTTATACAAACTTGATTGATTCAGTTTTTTTGAGGAAGTGACAAAAATGATTAATGTAGATGAGACTAAACATTGTGCATGTCAGCTTTAGTAAAGCATTTGGGCACACATGATAAGCAGAACCAAAATATTAAGTACTTGGGATTCATGGTGACTTGGTTGCATTAGAAGAATGTTATTCTGACTAGAGGTTTGAGTTCAGTGTTGTTCCTCAGGGAAAGGTACTGTTACCACAGTTGATACACATAAATTATTTGGATGAAAGTGTGGGTGGGCTAATTAATAAGTTTGTAGACAACATAAAAATAAGTGGAAGTTGTCAAAGAGTACAGTTGATATATTATGGGCAAATAATTGGCGGATGGAATTTCATCTGGACAAGTTTGAGGCATTGCATTCTGGGAGGTCAAACGAAAAAGGAAATTATATAATAAATGGAAGGACCTTTTAGAGCATTAATAGACAGAGGGATTTTGTGGTGTATGTCTACAACTCCATGGAAGTGGCAACACAAGGAGATAGGATGGGATAGAAGCCATACTTGCCTTCATCAGTTGTGGATTTGAGTATAAAAAGTGAGAAATTATGTTGTACCACGAAATTTCAGTGAGACCACAATTGGAGTACTTTGTGCAATCCAATTGCTTCATTACAGGATGGATGTGAAGGGTTTATAGAGAGTGCAGAAGATTTTAACGATGATGTTGCCTGGTCAGGAGGGTATTAGCCTTAAAGGGATGTTGGACAAACTTGGATCGTTTTCTCAAAGTATCAGAGGCTGAGGGATGACTTGATAGAAATATACAAATTGTAAGAGCCATAGTTAGAGTTGATAGTCAGAATCTTTCTCCAAGGATGGAAATATCAAATATTCAGTAGCAAAGCTTTAAAGTGAAAGGGGAAAAGTTTTAAAGGTGATGTGTAAGGCAAGTTCTTTTTTATTCAGAGAGTGGTAGGTGTCAGTAACAGGTACATGAATAAATAGGGCATAGGTGGATATAGTCATATACAGTCCCATGGGATTAGTTTAAATTGGCATTATGCTCAGCACAGACGAGGGCTGTTCCAGTACTGTACCTTTCTGTCTTCTATATGAACCTGAACACTCTTAAAAGTTAGAATATTTTCAAAGTGACTGCTATGGATTCACATGTGTATTGCCAAATAACACAATATAACGCAAGTATAATGTCCCCCAAAACATTTCATTATTTTATCTGAGATCACTACTGTTTCTCTAGAAATACCTATGCATAGATATGCATTAAAATTTTCACTATAGCATCTTTATGACATGCATCTTCAATTAATTAGTCTGTCAATATATTATATGGGCTACAGGAATACAAAGTACCAAAATATCTACAATATCTTTTCCCTACCCTTTTTGCTAAATTAAGCATTTTCTGTGAATACATCCCTTTCATAAATTTAGGAATACTTGTTATAATTTACCTCCTGGCTTGCACTATCGATAATTTCTAGGATATTAGGAAACAGCCAATGTTAGTGGAGTCAAAATTTGTATTAGAGTATACTCTGTCACTCATTCCCAGACCTAGGGATGAAACTCTGAAGACATGAGACAGAATTAGTAAAATAAATCCGTGTTTAAATTTGTGTTTCTATTTTCCACTGAATACTGTAGGGATATATAAAATGGTTGAGATAACATATGTCTGGCAAAGTTCAATTTAATGTTTCATTTGTAAGTGAAATAATGCTTGTATCCTTCTGAATGCCAGAGTCCAAGTTTCAGAGCACCAGTTAGCTGGGAAGAACTGTCTAATGATACAGAGGAGCTTATTAGTTATCCACTGAATTCAACTGTTAGAGACGATCCAAGTGATCGGTCCTTGCCATCTATCTGTACAAAGAGAAAATCATCTAGGTAAGGATTATTATACTAACTGCGTGATTATCTTTGTAGCTAAGTGTAGTTTCATGGATTAAAAACATAAAACACAATTCCTTGCACAAATGAAAAGAGCAAATGTTAGCAATGCTCAGTAGGTGAGATTCACTCTGTGGAAAGAGTAACCTCCATGGACCAACATCAGCTACGCTCTGATCTAGTTATGCTGAACTAATTAGATTAGTCATCAAATACTCGACTAAACTAAACTCTTCAGCCTACACAATGCCCATACCCTTCCATTTTACACACTTCATGTGTCTGTCTAATAATTTCTTGAATCCCTCTATCGTACTTGCCTTCACTACCACCCCAGGCAACATATTCCGGACATTCACCACTGTCTGTGTAAAAACTTGCCCAATTTCTCCTTTCAATTGTCTACTCTATCTCTACCTCTCATAATCTTATAAACCTCTATCAAATCTCCATCAGTCCCTGCTGCTGCAGATAAAACAGCCCATGTTTATTCAGCCTCTCCTTGTAGCACATTCATGTGTAGGTCTAATCCAAACAGTGTCCTACTTTTCTTCTGCATCCTCTACAAAGCATTCCCATCCTTCCCTCAATGGGACAACCAGGACTCAATGCATTACTCCAGATGCAGCCTAACTAGAGTTTTATAAAGATAACTTCCCAACTTTTGAACTCAATCCTTTGACTATTAAAGGCAAGCATACCATATTGCCTTCTTCTGTACCGTCTTTTTACCCTCATCATTAACCTGTGAAGCCATTTTCCAGGGATTTATAGATTTTATGAAACCCACAATCGCTCTGTGCATCAACACTGTTAACAGTCTTGCCATTGTCCCCTTACATTTGATCTCCGAATGTGCAGCACTTCGAACTTCATCTGCCATTTTTCTGCCCATATCTGCAAATGCTTTATATCCTGCAGAATCATTTGGCAATCTTCTATGCTATCCACAACTTCACCAATCTTTGTATTATCTGTAAACATTTTCCTACCCGTTGTAGGAGTGTTGGCAAAAATCAACACAAGTATAATTACTTCTAACGTACACTTTATTCCCACAACAAATAAATGGCAACATCATATATATAATATATAATAAAAAACCTCCCCACCAAAACGTAATAATGTACAATATAACATGTAACAAACACAGCAAATTTAACCCTTAACAGTCTGGGTGAATTCTGCCTATTGAAATTGAGGAGTGCCTACACCATCTATATTTCCATCCAGATCATTTATATACTGTATACTGAAGGGTTACTGTATTAAGTACCTCCTGCACCTAATGAAGTGACTGCTGAGTGCATATTTGTGGTCTTCTGATTCTGTAGCCCTTCCACTTCAAGGTTTGACATGTTGCACATTCACAGATGCTCTTCTGCACAACATAGTTGTAAAGTGTGGTTATTTTAGTTACTGTCAGCTTCCTGTCAGCTTGAACCAATCTGGCCATTCTCCTTTGATCTCCCTTTCAATAGCAAGACATTTTCACCCACAAAACTGCCACTCATTGGATGTTTTTTTTTGTTTTTTGCACCATTCACTGTAAGTTCCAGAGAATGTTTTGTGACAAAATTTATGAGCATTTGGAAAACATGGACTAGTTAGGAAGTTTTAAGCTCAGATCCTGTGTTGGATCTTGCACTGGATATCCCAGCATTTGGGTCCAATTCATCCTCATCGAGGACTCTCGTCACAGTACAAATGAACCTTTTATTAGCTGTGGCCAGCCACAGTGAGAAAATCTCCAGATAGGGCCTGGTGATACACGACCTCCAGGTTGCCATGTGCCAGCTGTTGCAGGGAGGAAATCAAAGTCGCTCGGGTGAAGCTGCTGGTCGCTCTGCGGAGCCAGTCCATCTTCCAACACCACAGAGATTCGACAAAGACCCGGGTTCTTGCTGCAGCATCCAATGCTCATTAGTATTTGAACTCCAGCCATCCCAGTTCCCTTCAGAGTGCAGAAAAGTGGCCTTCATTTTCTCTCTTCTGACTGGAAGAGCCCTGGCCTGGGCCACCACACATTGGGAACGCAGGTCAGAAATTTACTCGGTTTCAGAGGAACTCAGGGCGGCCATGAGGAAGGTGCTTCATCACCTCACTGGAGCCAGCCGAGCCTCGGATCACCTAGTGAAGATTCGACAGAGGGGACAGTCAGCGGCCAACTATGCAATCGAATTTCAGACCTTGTCCCAGAAGAGTGGTTGGAACGGGGAGGCCTTGGCCACATTATACTGCCACAGACTCCAAGACAAAATGAAGGATGCACTTGCCTTGGGAGAGCAAGCAGAGAACTTCGAGGTTCTGATCGACCAGTCCATCCGTCTTGATAATCATCTGGCAGAGCAAGATTGGAACCACGTCAGAAGGTCGAAGAGAGCCAGTCCAAGCCCTACACATTGCAGTTCCATTCCCCAACCTCAGACCATGACCAGTCCGTCGTCTGCTCAAGATTCAGTCGAACTATGCATGGTGGTGCTGGACTATCCACTGATGAGAGGTCCTGGCATTGGAGTCAAGGTTACTGCTTTTACTGCGGGGGAAGCAGGCCACCTGCAGGCCGTTTATCCAAAGCTGCCCCCACCTAGAGAACTGCTCAGACTGTCCAGTGTAGGGAGGACTGTAATGGCAGCAGCCACTAAGTCCCAATCCCACAGATTCTGGTTTCGTGCTGAAGGTGGAGTTCACCTGGGGTAAGAACTTGAGGCAGGTGAAGGCTTTTGCGGACTCTGGGGCAGCAGGTAATTTCCTGCATTTAGGAACTGCCCGTCGATTCGACATAACGTTGCAAGAGTTGAGCCAGTCCTTTCCGCAACTGTCTTGGACGGCTGACTGCTAGATTCCAGTCAGATCCAGCAACAGGCTGTGGACTTGCAGATGAGGATCGGGGTTTACGTGGAAGACATTTTTACATCATTGACTCTCCGCTTGTACCCTGATCCTCAGGTACCCTTGGCTATCCCAGCATGACCCATCCTTGTGCTGGAGAGAAGGGAGAGTCATTGCATGGTCCAGTCACTGTAAGAGGCTTTGTTTGTGACATGGTGTTCCGACACCCAGACTTTCTCATGACCAACGACCTATAAAGGGGCAAGCTTCAGTGCGAGGGAGCCCGAGACCTTCTGGAGACCAAGTCAGGTTCTCGAGAGCAGACAAGCCGGTTCTGGCCAAAGGGCCTGTGCGAGTTCCGACACAGTCTAGTCGGAATCCCACAGAAACTAGAGAGAGGGAATCTGTAGTTCAGGAGATGTCCAAAGAGATGTCCACACAGTCTGGGAAACTTGCATCTAAGCTTAAGGAATCCAGCCACCAGGTCTCAAGGAAAGGAGAGCCGATCCTTGAAGCCTGTTCCCGGGGGCAAGAACTCTCTGTCATGCCTCACTACTGTTGCCTGAGGAGACAGACCGGGGTTCAGACTCTGATTTGGGCACTGCTTCCATAGATGAACTTTGTGAGCGTAGGGAGAGGACTCACAGGTCTTTCAAATCACCCCGTCACCTAAGAAACTTCGGGAGTCGGCCTTAAAGGAAGGTCTGGAGGAGGTAGCAACACCCAGACCAGTCAAAATCCCTTCCATCTACAAGGACTTGGAAAAGGTATTCAGCAAGGGAAAGGCCTCAACTCTTCTACTGCACCAATGCTATAAATGTGCAATAGTCCTGCTGCCCAGTACCTGAACCCCGCGGAGTCGAATGTACGGGCTCTGAGGCCTGGAGAAGCTCAATGGAGGAGTATATAAAGGGGAAGTATATAAAAGGAGCTCTTGTCACGGGCTTCATTTGGCCCTCCACCTTATCTGCTGGTGCAGGGTTCTTCTTCAAACAAAAGAAAAATGGGAGCCTGTGGCCATGCATTGATTATAATATAGGGGAATAAATCGCATAATGGCCACTCATGAATACAGCTTTCAAGATACTCCAAGGAGTGAGGGTATTCACAAAACTGGTGCATACAATCTGGTTCATATTTGGGAAGACAATGAGTAGAAGAATGCATTCAATACACTGACAAGGCACTACGAGTACCTGGTTATGCCTTTCAGCTTTGCAAATGCTCCAGCCGTTTTGCAAGCCTTCATAAACGACATGATCCAAGATACTCTCCATAGTATGCATTTGTCTGCCTGGATGGTATCCTAATCTGCTCAAGGTTCATGGAGGAGCACATCACTCATGTCAGGGAATTTTAAAGAGGCTTCTACAAAACAATATATACTTTTATTGTCACCAAACAATAAAACCATAGACCAAGGACTCTGGGTCAAGTTGGAGAATTTGGAGTTTCACGTGACAACTGTTTCACTTTTGGATTTCATCATCTCCAATAGCAATCTCAAGATGGATCCTGCCAAGACCCAGGCAATCAGAGACTGGCCATCGCCATCCCGTATCAAACAAGTCCAGTGATTCCTGTGATTTGCTAACTTCTACCGGAAGTCCATCAGGAACTTCATCTCAGTGGCAGCTCCACTGACAGCGCTAACTAAGAAATCCATGGGCCCTTTTGTTTGGACGATTGAATCAGAGGCTGCTTTTCCAGAGCTTAAGCTGCAGTTCACAACAGCTCCTATCTTGGTTTCTCCAAACCTGGACCTTCCCTTCATTGTGGAAGTGGACGCCTCATGGGAGTGGGTGCCGTCTTGTCCCCTCAGACGGTAAACTGCACCCATGTGCATTCTTCTCCAGGAGGCTATCCCTGGCAGAAAGGAATTATGACATCGAGAATCGGGAGCCTCTTGTGGTTACGTTAGCCCTAGAGGAATGGTGTCACTGGAGAGAGGGCCAAGACCCCTTTTATCATTTGGACTGACCACAGGAAACTGGCTTATAATCAGGAGGCCAAGAGGATGAATTCCAGGCAGGCCAGGTGGCCTTTGTTCATAACAGCTTTGAATTCATCCTGACTTATCGACCAGGGTTGAAGAGCCCGACACCATGTCCTGTCAGTTTGATGAACTGGAACGAAAGAAGCAGCCTACCACCATTTTGTCCCAGGCCAGGGTGGCAGAGCCAATTCATTGGGGTATTGACGCTCTTGTTCATAACGCCCAAGCAAAAGGGTAGATTCAACGGTCCTCCGGATAGGCTGTTTGTCCCAAGTTCTGTCCTGTCCCAGATACTCCACTACCACAATGAGGCTGAATGCACTTCATATTCCGTGATTCCATAAATATCCTATAAGCTAATGGTATGAACATTGAATTTTCTGTTCCTGGTAACCCACATCATAGTGTATCTTTCCCACTCCTAATGTTTCATCTAACTCTCTCTCTCTTATTATTTAATTTTTCCATGACTCCCATTCCCTCCATCCCCATAACCTAAATTTTTTACCTCTGCCACTTGGTTTTTCCTGCTCATCACTCAAGCACTTATTCACCTTGGCCTAATCTTCCTATCCCCTCCCCCATCTAATTCAAGCTGTCTATCATCCCGCCCTTATTTTGTATAATTTTTTGCCTCCCAGCCTTTGTGTCTACCTTACCTCTCTCCTCCCCCCACCTGGCTCCATCCACTTATTTGTTTTGTTTCCTTATCTGTTTTACTTATCCCCAATCACTAAACTCCTCCTATTCCCCCTCCCATCTAAATGTAGCTGCTCATCACCCTTCCCTTCTCTGGTTCCACTTTTCATCTACCAGCCCCTGTCTCACCTTTCTCTCACAAGTCTTTATGTTAACTACCTTCTCTCTACACTCCCAGTCCAGATGCAGGGTCCTGGCCTGAAACATTGATCATTTCTTAGCTACCACAAATACTGTCTGACCTCCTGAGTTCCATCAGCAGATTTTGCTGGGTCCCCAATATATTGCTCTTCCAATAATCCATGTTACTCAAAGCTTGCTGACCCAAACTTGCAGCACTTGCAATATTTAAAAGGGAAAAAGGTTCTCTTTTCATGTCCTGCACCAAGAATGAGATTTATAAAATGAAACTGCAAAATCCTAGGCGGTGACCTATCATATTCCCTACAGTTATTTTAGATCAAATGTTTTGTGAAGGTACTCTTCTTCAAAATGTTGCTGACTGCCTTTTCGAAACATCAAGAACAGTCCAGTCTCTGGCCTCACCTAAATAGACATGAAGACGGTGAATAGTTTATCTGATCCACTATTACAATACTCCAGCAGCAGTATTATAATCTAATGACCAATACACACAGTCGCATTACTTCTACATGCCTGTTTTTCAAATCGCATTACGTTATTCAGAAACTTTTCTTTTCCGTGCACCTGAAAGTGCAATGATGTATAAATTTAATTTTTCATCAGAAAAGCAGTTTCCCTCCCAGTCCAGCACTTTTTTTCAGACTTGCTATTGAATATTATTCAATATTGAAGCTAACAGACAACACACACAAAATGCTGGAAAAACACAGCAGTACAGGCAGCATCTATGGAAAAGAGTACAGTCGATGTTTCAGGCCAAGGCCCTTCATCAGGATGGAGTTTGAAAATGAGCAAGGGAATAAACTCACAACCTTCTGACAATAAATCAAACAAAATGTGACATAATATCAAAGCTCACCATAAGCTTAAGACCTTTTAAGTTAAAACTTCTTTGGGTTAATTTCCCTTTCAGCTCTCCTCAGCCGCTTTGGTGCATTTTGATTCATGTGCTATTTTACTGCATCTGGAAGAATTTCTGTCATTAAATGATTTGCTTGCCTTGTTTTTGATTTGGCCTTATATTTTATCAGGTTATTGATTGTTAATTGCATTACTAGTTCTGTGATGCTTTGAGACCTTCAGTCTGCTGTTAAAGGAAGCTATTGCATGATTGTCTGCCATTGATTGTAGTTATTGGTTCAAAGTAATGGAAAAATTACATTTCTTAGGTTTTAGGGAATACAATGACCTCTTTCAATCTGCCCCTGTTCACCAGTTTTATTGAGCCAATTTCTATAAAGTGGAAACTCAGAAAATTAAAGGGTATTTATTGTTATTTCTGCATATTATCATTCAGATGATGTGCTCTGGCATATTTCAAATAGGGAAATCCACTCATACCTGAGAAACTCCCAGGATACACACCCAATCACACCATTCTGGATAGCAATAGTGTTTACACTTCAATCCATAATTGGCTTTAATTCTTGCCAATCACATTTCAATTAGTAAATTGAAAATTATTGAAACATTGTTGCATGTGCACAGAGCTGGAGGAGGTAGCAGAAGTATTTAATGAATACTTTGCTTCAGTGTTCACCAGTAAAAAGGACCTTAGCAATTGTGGGGATGACTTACAGCGGACTGAAACACTTGAGTGTATAGGCATTAAGAAGGAAGATGTGCTGGAGCTTTTGAAATGTATTAAGTTAGATAAGTCACTGGGACCGGGTGAAATATAACCCAGGCTACTGTGGGAAGTGAGGGAGGAGATTGCTGAGCCTTTAGCGATGATCTTTGCATCATCAATAGGGACGGGAGAAGTATCAGGGGATTAGAAGGTTGCAAACGTTGTTCCCTTGTTTAAGAAAGGGAGCAGAGATCACCCAGGTAATTATAGACCAGTGATTTTTACTTCAGTGGTGGAGAAATTGTTGGAGAAGATCCTGAGAGGCAGGATTTACGAGCATTTGGAGAGACATAGCTTGATTAGGGATAGTCAGCATGGCTTTGTCAAGGGCAGGTCGTGCCTTACAAACCTGTCAGAATTCTTTGAGGATGTAACAAAACACATTGATGAATGTAGAGCAGTGGGTGCAGTGTATATGGATTTCAGTAAGGCATTTGACAAGGTTCCCCATACGAGGCTATTTCAGAAAATAATGAGGCATGGGATCCAAGGAGACCTTGCTTTGTGGACCCAGAATTGGCTTGCCCACAGAAGGCAAAGGGTGGTTGTGGATGGTTTGTGTTCTGCATGGAGGACGGTGACCAGTGGTGTTCTGCAGGGATCTGTCCTGGGACCCCTCCTATTTGTGATTTTTATAAATGACCTGGATGAGGAAGTAGAAGAGCGGGTTAGTACGTTTGCTGATGATACAAAAGTTGGGGGTGTTGTGGATGGTCTGAAGGGTTGTCAGAGGTTACAGCATAACATCAATAGGAAGCAGAACTGGACTGAGAAGCGGCAGATGGAGTCCAACCCAGATAAGTGTAAAGAGGTTCATTTCGGTAGGTCAAGTTTGAAGACGGAATATAATATTAATATTAAGACTCTTGGCAGTGTGGAGGATCAAAGAGATCTTGGAGTTCCTGTCCATAGGACACTCAAAGCTGCTGTGCAGGTTGACAGTGTTGTTAAGGAGGTATATGGTGTATTGGCCTTCATCAACCTTGGGATTGAGTTCAAGAGCCGAGGGGTAATGTTACAGCTATATAGGACTCTGATCAGACCCCACTAGGAGTACTGTGTTCAGTTCTGGTCACCTCATTACAAAAAGGATGTGGATACTATGGAGAGAGTACAGAGGAGATTTACAAGGATGTTGCCTGGATTGGAGAGCATGCCAAATGAAAATAGGTTGAGTGAATTTGGCCTTTTCTCCTTGGAGAGACGGAGGATGAGAGGTGACCTGATAGAGATCTATACAATAATAAGAGGCATTAATCGTGTGGATAGTCAGAGGCTTTTTCCCAGGGCTTAAATGGCTAACACAAGGGGGCAAAGTTTTAAGGTGCTTGGAAGTAGGTACAAGGGTACAAGTTTTTCACACAGAGGGTGGTGGGTGCATGGAATGCACTGCCAGCAAAGATAGTAGAGGCAGATACAATAGGGTTTTTTAAGAGACTCTTAGATAGGTACATTGAGCTTAGAAAAATAGAGGGCTATGTGGTAGGAAAGTTTTAAACAGCTTCTAGAGTATGTTACATGGTCAGAACAACATTGTGGGCCAAAGGGCCCGTAATATGCTGTAAATTTTCTATTTTCTATGTTTCTATGTTTTTTATCAATTAACTTTTACTGCTTACTGGATATCATGCAAGAGAATGTCATTTTTTTTGTGTTCCCTAGTTAGAATCACTCTAACATTTTCCAGCATTATAGTAGTATTGATTTGAACTCCAGATATAGACAAATTTAAATTGTATGAGATAATGTAAAGCGTATACTACTTACACAAAGTGTTAAAGTATTGTAATCCATCTGATGATTTCCCTGATATTCCTAGTTCAGAACCAAATTAAGAGTGACAAAAGCAAGAAAATAAAGATTAGAACAGAAATGGGAAAGGAACTACTTGTTTCTTTCATTTTTGTTTGAAGTAATTTTTGCTTGAAATAATGGCAGTGGCAAGATGAAACATCAAAATTCACACCACTACTTTCAATTAATTACTTTGAAATTGATATTGGGGTAAAGGGGACTTAAGCTAATTATTCTTAATTTTTTATCACCAGATCCTTCAATATTGTTCAAAAGAGATTTGGTAGGGATCTGGTGTGATATATTTAAATGGACAACATGAGGGATTCCCTGTGCATGTAAAACATCCCGAGTCTCACAGCAAAAATTGTTACAATCCATTCATTTTTCCTGTATACTGTATTTGATATACATGAGGTGCCACTCTATACTTACTCATCTGTAGGTTTATTTATGACTCGTCTTCTCAATAGGCATGGTTCTCTCCTGCGAACAGAGGTAGGGAAGGGTAAATTTACTGGGGATTTACTACTGAATAAATTTAAACATTGCCAAGAAAAAAAATGTTGTATTGTCAGATAAGATACTTTCTTTATCTTTATGACCAGTGATGATGTGATTCTCTTGAAATGTAGTTGTTTTGAATTTGTGTTTATTTGTCAAATAGGTTTTATTTTGACCCAGTTAGCCACCCTGCATGGGACAGAATCCATGACCGTGTACAAAATCTTTTGGCTAGTATTGATGCACAGGAAAAGACCACAGCTGTAAGTATCATTGGTTGGCTGTGAGAGTTAGGAAACCCAAATTTAATGGTTTATTCACATCTTGAAACAACATGTTCATTACTGTTAGAGAAACATATATAAAATATACAAATATAGATTTATGATAAATTTGTAAAAGAAAATAAATAAAAAAGAATAATTAATTGAGCATTAAGTTTATCTAAACCATAGTATTTCTTATTTAATTGTCAAATTTGATGAATTTTTAAAATAGAATTTGGAAGAGATTTTGCCACAATAGCAATAAAAAGGAAATGATTCTCAATTAATAATTATAAGGAATTTTCAGGAGGTGAGATCTTTTTTAGTGCAGGGTACTAATGATTTTGAAATGGATCTGACCCTTAGAGGAAAGTTAGTTTCACCTGCTCACCATGTACATAACAAGACAAGTGAGGAAAAAAAAGCAGCAAATGCTATTAAAGACAGGTAAGTTTCCAATAATATTTTTGATCCAATCTGTGATTTAATTGTAAATGCAGAGGATAAAACAGTGAGTAAAATGGCAGATGTAATATTCTCACTCACATTTTCCAAGCTTTATGTATTTTTGGCTATAACCGTCTTCATATAGTGCTCACCTAGAAATCCTAAACTGTGATAACTTAATGATGGCATCAAAACAGCTGAAGTATTTATTGCATAGTTCTTAAGCAGGCAAATAAAATGAAACGTAGTAGCAGGAATAAGGCAATCAGAATAGTGCAACTATTGGTTAGAGAAAGCCAGCAACAGATTATGCTGAGGGATTATTTGAGAGTCTTAGTTGTGGATAAGACCATTGCCAGAAGGTGGCAATGTTTGTCATAAAATCAAAAGATGTGTAAGAAACTCTACAAACAGATTTAGTCAGATGAAGAAAGCTAATCTTTGTGTTCAAATTCAAGGACAAAGGCTACCACAAAAAAAAGTAATTTAACATAATCAATAAAACTTTGAGCTTGTTAGGAAAAGAGTGATCCTCTTTGCTAGATTGGATTGCTGCTGGAGACATTTGTACATTCTCCCTGTGATCGCTTGGGCTCCCTCCAGATGCTCAGGTTTCTTCCCACATTCCAAAGATTTACATTTGGGGTTAGTGAATTCTGGGGATGCTACGTTGACACTGACAGCATGACAACACTTTAAAGCTGTCCCGGCATGATCCTCAGACTGTGTTGGTCATTGACACAAAACAGCTCATTTCACTGTATATTTAAAAGTTTCAGTGTACATGGGATAAATGTAGCTAATAAAGCTAATCATCCAAAAATAGAGACAAAACATATATCAAAGTACTTCACATCTATTAATTTTTGACCTAATGTTGAAGTTGACTGTTGCCTCAATTATGGTCTCAACTCCAGTGTTAAGAGCAATGCATAAATTACTGGAGGAACTTAACATGTCAGGTAGCATCTATGGATTGGAATAAGCAGTTCATGTTTTGGGCCAAGACCCTAATTTCCAGCAATAGCAGAATCTTTTGTCTCCAGTGTTAAGATCGTCGTTATTGACACAACATTGTTGGTGTTTGTTAATACTAAAGATAGTGTAGTGACAGGATAGCAATGCTAATCAAAGCTTTTGACACTTTAAGAGAATCAAACCACCTATCCTTGAACATCAGTAACATTTCCACGATTAATTTCTTCACTATTAATACCGTGGAGTCACCACTCATTTGAAAGCTAACTAGGCCAGTAGCAAAAGAGCAAAGCAGATGTTCAATGTCATTTGGTGTATCATTCACCACCTATTACCCAAAACCATTCCATGGCAGTAACATTGAGTGTGACCGTGAGAGAGTACATTTCATTTGATTGAATGACCACAGCTCCAGCAGTGTGGTTGTGCCTGTAATTTGTAGAATGCCTACAAGATGGCTTTTTAGAGAAGTTAGGAGGAAAGGTAATTCTGAATTGAGTGTTGTGCAATAAACCAGATTTGATTAGGGAGCTTAAGCTAAAGGAACCTTTGGGAGGCAGTGATCATAATTTGATAATTCTCCCTGTAGTTTGAGAGGGAGAAGATAAAGTCTGATGTATCTGTATTACTATGGAGTAAATGGAATTACAGTGGCATGAGAGAGGAGCTTGCCAAAGTTGATTGGAAGAGGTTGGAAGGAGTCACTAGTAGGGATGTCGGCAGAACAGCAATGGCTGAGTTTCTGGGAGCAATTCGGAAGGCACAGAATTGATACATCCCAAAGATAAGTAAGTATTCTGAAGGGAGGATGAGGCAACCATGGCTAACAAGGAAAGTTAAAGACAGCATGAAAGGAAAAAGGAGGGCATATCATATTGCAAAAAATAATGGGAAGTTAGAAGATTGGGAAGCTTTTAAAAACCAACAGAAGGCAACTAAAAAGCCATAACGAGAGAAAAAAATGAAATATGAAGATAAGATAGCCAATTACATAAATAAGGATACCAAAAACTTTTTCGGATCTATCAAGAGTTAAAGAGGCGAGAGTGGATATTGGACTGTAAGAAAGTGATGATGAAGGGACAAAGAAATGGCAGATGAACTTTATAAGTATTTTGTGTCAGTCTTCACCCTGGAAGACACTAGCAGTATGCTAGAAATTCAAAAATATTAGGGACAGAGGTAGATGTAGTTGCTATTACTAAGGAGAAGTTGCATGGGAAGCTGAAAGGTCTGAAGGTAGATAAAGTCACCTGGACCAGATGGACTACACCCAAGGGATCTGAAAGAACTAGCAGAAGTGATTATGGAACACACATCAAAGTTGCTGGTGAACGCAGCAGGCCAGGCAGCATCTCTAGGAAGAGGTACAGTCGACGTTTCAGGCTGAGACCCTTCGTCAGGACTAACTGAAGGAAGAGCTAGTAAGAGTTTTGAAAGTGGGAGGGGGAGATCCAAAACGATAGGAGAAGACAGGAGGGGGAGGGATGGAGCCAAGAGCTGGACAGGTGATTGGCAAAAGGGATATGAGAGGATCATGGGACCGGAGGCCCAGGGAGAAAGAAAAGGTGGGGGGGGAACCCAGAGGATGGGCAAAAGGTATAGTCAGAGGGACAGAGGGAGAAAAAGGAGAGTGAGAGAAAGAACGTGTGTATATAAATAACGGATGGGGTACGAGGGGGAGGTGGGGCATTAGCAGAAGTTAGAGAAGTCAATGTTCATGCCATCAGGTTGGAGGCTACCCAGACGGAATATAAGGTGTTGTTCCTCCAACCTGAGTGTGGCTTCATCTTTACAGTAGAGGAGGCCGTGGATAGACATCTCAGAATGGGAATGGGATGTAGAATTAAAATGCGTGGCCACAGGGAGATCCTGCTTTCTCTGGTGGACAGAGCGCAGGTGTTCAGCAAAACGATCTCCCAGTCTGCATTGGGTCTCGCCAATATATAGAAGGCCACATCTGCTCTCACTCCATCCTCCCGCCACCCCACTAGGAATAGGGTTCCCCTGGTCCTCACCTACCACCCCACCAGCCTCCGGGTCCAACATATTATTCTCCGTAACTTCGGCCACCTCCAACGGGATCCCACCACTAAGCACATCTTTCCCTCCCCCCCCCCCCGCTTTCCACAGGGATCGCTCCCTACGCGACTCCCTTGTCCATTCGTTCCCCCCCACATCCCTCCCCACTGATCTCCCTCCTGGCACTTATCCTTGTAAGCAGAATAAGTGCTACACATGCCCTTACACTTCCTCCCTTACCACCATTCAGGGCCCCAGACAGTCCTTCCAGGTGAGGCAACACTTCACCTGTGAGTCGGCTGGGGTGATATACTGCGTCCGGTGCTCCCGATGTGGCCTTCTATATATTGGCGAAACCCGACGCAGACTGGGAGATCGTTTTGCTGAACACCTACGCTCTGTCCGCTAGAGAAAGCAGGATTACCCAGTGGCCACACGTTTTAATTCCACATCCTATTCCCATTCTGACATGTATACCCACAGCCTCCTATACTGTAAAGATGAAGCCATATTCAGGTTGGAGGAACAACACCCTATATCCCGTCTGGGTAGCCTCCAACCAGGTGGCATGAACATTGACTTCTCTAACTTCCGCTAATGCCCCACCTCCCCCTCGTACCCCATCCGTTATTTATATACACGCATTCTTTCTCTCACTCTCCTTTTTGTCCCTCTGACTATACCCTTTGCCCATCCTCTGGGTTTTCTCCCCCTCCCCCTTTTCCTTCTCCCTGGGCCTCCTGTCCCATGATCCTCTCATATCCCTTTTGCCAATCACCTGTCCAGCTCTTGGCTTCATCCCTCCCCATCCTGTCTTCTCCTATCATTTTGTCTCTCTCCCTCCCCCTCCCACTTTCAAATCTCTTACTAGCCCTTCTTTCAGTTAGTCCTGATGAAAGGTCTCAGCCTGAAACGTCGACTGTACCTCTTCCTAGAGATGCTGCCTGGCCTGCTGCGTTCACCAGCAACTTTGATGTGTGTTGCTTGAATTTCCAGCATCTGTAGAATTCCTCATGTTGAAGTGATTATGGAGGCATTTGTAAAGATCTTCAAGAATCACTAGGTTCTGGAATGGTTCCCGAGGAGTGGAAAATTGCAAATGTCACTCCACTCTTTATGAAAGCAGCAAGGCAAAAGAAAGGAAATTTTAGACCAGTTAGTCTGACTTCAGTGGTTGGCGGGATGCAAAAAGTGGGATTAAAAGGGGCCTTTTCTGGTTGGCTATCAGTGACTAGTGATATTCCACAGGTGTCGGTATTGAGACTGTTTCTTTTCACGTTATATGTCAATAATTTGTTTGACGGAATTGATGGCTTTGTGGCCAAATTTGCAGATGATATGAAGAAAGGTGGATGGGCAAACAGTGTTGAGGAAGCATGGAATCTCCAGAAGGACTTAAACAGACTGGGAAAATGGGCAAAGAAGTGGCTGATGGAATATAGTGTATGGATGTGTATGATCATGCACTTTGATAGAAGGAGTAAAAGCGTAGATTACTTTCTAAATGGGGAGAAAATCAAAAAATCAGAAATGCAAAGAGACTTGGGAGTCCTTGTGCAATAAACTTGCATGTTGAGTCAGTGGTAAGGAAGGTAAATGCAATGCTGGCATCCATTTTGAGAGGACTAGAATATGTACTGCTGAGGCATTGTCAGACTGTATTTGGAGCATTCTGAGTAGTTTTAAGCCCCTTATCTATGAAAAGCTGTGCTGGCTTTGGAGAGGTTCCAGAGGAGGTTCACAAGGATTACTCCAAGAATGAAAAGGTTAATGTGTGAGGAACATTTGACGGCTCTGGGTCTGTACTCACTGGAGTTTAGAAGAAAAGGAGGGATCTTATTGAAATCTATCGAATATTGAAAGGCCGAAGGGACCCTCAAAACAGGTGCCCTTCAGGGCTGTGTACTAAGCCCTCTCCTTTACTCTCTGTATACACATGACTGTGTCACCACTCACAGCTCCAAACTGCAAATTAAATTTGCAGACAACACTATACTGATTGGCCTAATCTCAAATAATAATGAGGCAGCCTACAGAGGAGAAGTCATCACCCTGACACAGTGATGTCAAGAAAACAATCTCTCCCTCAATGTTGCAAAAACAAAGGAGCTGGTTGCAGACTACAGGAGGAATGGAGACAGGCTAACCGCTATAGACATCAATGGATCTGGGGTTGAGAGGGTGAACAGCTTTAAGTTCCTCGGCATAAACATCACCGAGGATCTCACGTGATTTGTACATACAGGCTGTGTGGTGAAAAAGGCACAACAGCACCTCTTTCACCTCAGATGGTTGAAGAAATTTGGTGTGGGCCCCAAAATCTCAACTTTCTATAGGTGAACAACTGAGAGCATCCTGACTGGCTGCATCACTGCCTGGTATGGGAACGGTACTTCCCTCAATCACAGGACTCTGCAGAGAGTGGTGCAGACAGCCCAGCACGTCTGTAGATGTGAACTTCCCACTATTCAGGACGTTTACAAAGACAGGTGTATAAAAAGGGCCCGAAGGATCATTGGGGACCTGAGTCACCCCAACCACAAACTGTTCCAACTGCTACCATCCGGGACACAAAATATTCTGCAGATGCTGGGGTCAAAGCAACACGCACAACATGCTGGAGGAACTCAGCAGGTCGGGCAGCATCCGTGGAAACGAACAGTCAATGTTTCGGGCTGAGACTCTTCCTCAGGACTGAAGAGGGAGGGGGCAGGGGCCCTATAAAGAAGGTGGGGGGAGGGTGGGAAGGAGAAGGCTGGTAGGTGCCAAGTGAAAAACCAGTAAGGGGAAAGATCAAGGGGTGGGGGAGGGGAAGCAAGGAGGGGATAGGGATTTATTCTCCAACTTCCAGTAATTCCCTCCCCCTCCTTTCCCCCATCCCAGTTTCACTCTGCCCTCTCCTCCAGCTGCCTATCACCTCCCTCATAGTTCCACCTCCTTCTACTATTCATTGTGTTTTCCCCTGTTCCTTCTTCACCTTTCCTGCCTATCACCTCCCTGCCTCCTCTCCCCCACCCCTTTATCTTTTCCCTTAATGGTTTTTCACCTGGAACCTACCAACCTTCTCCTTCCCACCCTCCCCCCACCTTCTTTATAGGGCCTCTGCCCCCTCCCTCTTCAGGACCAACAGACTCCAGGACAGCTTCTTCCACCAGGCCATCAGACTACTTAACGCATGCTTTCACAACTGTATTTCCATGGTATATTGACTATCCTGTTGTACATACTGTTTATTATAAATTACTATAAATTGCACATTTAGACAGAGACCGTAACGTAAAGATTTTTACTCCTCATGTATATGAAGGATGTAAGTCGTAAAGTCAGTTCAATTCAATTCAATTCAGTTCAAGTCAGGACATGTTGCTGCCCAAAGCAGTGCAGTGATCTGCAAGTACTGCAAACAGGAAGGCCACCAGATAAAGGACTGCCAGGAGAGCAAATGCTGCAGCTTCTGTGGAGAGGCAGGTCACCTCCACAAAGCCTGCCTAAAAAGTACCAGCTCCTACACACAGACAACAAGAGGGGGAGATAGCACTGATAATGCTCAGGCAAATGCCTACAAGTACACCACCAGCGCAGAGGTCAGAGACTGTGACTGAGGAAAGACTGGCCACATTGAGCTCCCACCCCCGACCCCACTCAGTCTAAAAACCACAGGCCCCTTCACAAGACAAGAAGGAGTCCATTAGGGAGGGGAGGGCTGAGGGACTACAAGAAGAATGGCAGGTGGTGAAGAGGAAGAAGTCTCAAAAGACACATCCCAAGGTACAATGGGCTGATGAAAATAAAAGGAACAGGAAGAAAAGGGAAGGGCAGTGAACAGATGCCAGCAACTTCTCCTTGTCAGAGGATGAAGCAAGTGCAGGAAAGCGGCGACCCAGCACAGGAAACACAAAACAGGAGAAAGGGTGAAAAGGAACATATAGATGGGAAAGGAGTTGTGCTAACCACTCCCCAGCTCTAGGAGACTGGGAGCTGCATGGCACCCAGTCAACACCAGCTCCAGGAAACCAGGACCAGTACAGAAGCCTCTAGTCCTCAGCTCTGGGAGTCTGGGAGTAGACCCGTGTCCATCGCACCCCCAGCTCAGAGAGGTGGAGGGTGCTGGTCAACCATCGCAGGATGTCAGAGGAGAGCCAGTGACCAAACTCTCCCCAGGCACAGCACACAGCATCACCACACACACATGGTGGCATCTGTTAGTCTCGCGAGACCATGGATCTGCGCCTGGAAAGTTGAGAGTGTCCTCTCCAGGTGCAGGCCTGGGCAAAGTTGTCTGGAAGACTGGAAGACTCCACAACACCAATGTTGTCTAAGGGACGGACAAAGGGCCAATACAGCTTGGCACCAAGTGTCATCGCAGGAGTTGCCAGAACAAGGTTGGAGGTAACGTCGGACTGCCTTAGGGACTCCAGCTCCGGATTTGTCCTCAGGGTTTACTGCCAAAGCCTTTCCCATGAGTGAGTATGACTGCAAGGCAGAGGAGGTTTGAAATCAGAGTTTTCCGTCTCTAGACGGACTGCCTTCCCAAGCTGATGAGCTCCATCACTACACACAGAGGAGGATTATCATCAGTACCTGAGCCAGTGACCAACCACCCACCAATCACACCACGCAGCATTACTACACCTGGAGAGGATTATCATCAGTACCTGAGCCTACAAAAAGGACAGCAGTTCACCAAGGCCATGGGTATGTCACTTCAGGCTGAGTGACCAGGATAAAAACTGTGCCTCAAGAATTAATCATAGGCTTAAAACTGGCATCTTTGAATGTGTTCAGTGTAAGGAGAACAGTGCGATGCTTCAGTGCATTACAGTACCTGGCCAAGGTCAATGCTGACATGACTTTCCTACAGGAGTACATGCTACCACACCTCTGCAACTGCTGAAGTGCTCATGGCCATTGGATTCCACTGTAGATCTCACCTGATCCCTGAACTCCTCCATCCTGATCAAAAAGGCGCAATAGCACCTTTATTTCCTCGGAGCATCAAGAAAGCTCACCTCTGCCCAGGATACTGACGGACTTTTACCACTGTACCATTGAGAGCATACTCACCAACTGCATCTCAGTGTGGTATGGCAATTGTCCCGTATTGGACCGCAAAGCACTCCAGCGTGTGGTGAAAACTGCCCGGCGGATTATCGGCACCCAATTGCCCGCCATTGAGAACATCTACCATAAACGCTGCCTGGGCAGGGCAAAAAGCATTATCAGGGTTGCATCTCACCCTAACCATGGACTTTTTACTCTCCTCCCATCCGGTAGGCGCTACAGGAGCCTCCGCTCCCACACCAGCAGGCACAGGAAGAGCTTCTTCCCTGAGGCTGTGACACTGCTGAACCTCTCATCACAGCGCTAAGCAGTATTGCATCTGTATTGTACTGTCTCAGTACTTTTATATTTGTGTGCTGTAGCACTTTTTTTATTCGAAGTTATTTTGTAAATAACACTATACTTTGCATTTCTGGTCAGATGCTAAATGCATTTCATTGGCTTTGTATCTGTACTCGGCACAATGACAATAAAGTTGAATCAAATTGAATCTAATCTAATCTACTCTCACCTGCCCAGCCAGCTGGAGCTGACTTCACATGCCAGGATAGGCATGTCCCTATCACCTGGTTCAGCGTGCCTGTTAAAACAGTGTTCCATTGTGTGACACTGTTGCATGCAAACTGAAGCCACTGGTGAGAGCTAAGTGTCCAGTGGGGGTCAAAGGTGAGTGAGCTGCCCGGAATGGACATGACAAGCTCCTTCACCAGAGGTGCTACCCCTCCTTGTACACTCCATACACCTCCATGGCTTAGTGTAGAAACACCAATGTCCAAGCACAGAAAAGCCCAGTCCACCACAGGGAAAGCCCTCCCCACAATTGAGCACATCTACAAGGAGCATTATCCCAAGAAAGCAGCATCCATCACTGAAAACCCCCACCATCCAGGCCATGCTCTCTTCTGATGCCACCATTGGGAAGGAGATACAGGCGCCTTAGGGCCCACACCTGCAGGTTCAGGAACAGTTATTACCCTTCAACAATAAGGCTCCTGAATCAGTGTGGATAACTTCACTCACCTCAACTCTGAAATGATTTCCCCAACATATGGACTCACTTTCAAGGACTCTAAAACTCATGTTCTCAATATTATTTATTTTACCTTTTGTATTTATTATTAGCACAGTTTGTCTTCTTTTGCACATTGGTTGTTTGTCAGTCTTTGTCTGTATTTGTTCTTTGATTCTATTGTATTTCTCTGTTCTACTGTAAAGCCTGCAAGAAAATGTCTCAAGGTGGTTTATGTTGACATGTACATATTTTGATAATAGCATAGTGGTTAGCACAATGCTTTACAATACCAGCGACTCGGGTTCAATTCCCGCTGTTGCCTGTAAGGAGTTTGTAAGTTCTTCCCTTTGCCACGTGGGTTTCCTCCTGGTGCTCTGGTTTCCTCCCACAGTCCAAAGATGTACTGGTTGTTAATTGATCATTGTAAGTTGTCCCGTGATTAGGCTAGGGTTGCTAGGGGGCATGGCTTGAATGGCCAGAAGTACCTATTCTGCACGATATCTCAATAAAAATAAAATTTAAAGAATATTTACTTTGACCTTTGTACTTTGTAGATATGAGTATATCTGTTGCCTCAAAGTCATCTAATTTGATTTTGTCAGAAGCCTTTCTCCCATTGAAGAAAGATTTAAATAGCAATGGATGCACCTAGTCTAACCAGTTTGACAAAACCAAAGGCTGATTGGGACACCACAGCCACTTGGACTTTTCTGCTCATTTTAAGCAGGGAACTTAGGATCCCTTTTTGATTTACTAAATCACGAGACAATGTGAAGGAAACAGAGCCTGTGTTTCTGATTCAAAGTAGTTACTGTTAAATTCACAGGTTGTTTTTCACCATGATCCAGTGAAGTTGTTGCTGCTGTCATATGACACACTGGCTTAGGGTTACAGTCCTGATGAAGGGTCTCGGCCCGAAATGTTGACTGTACTCTTTTCAAATGGCTTCATTCTTAGTAGCTGATAAATCAGAAGATGTAGGAGTTGTGAAATTTGAAAAGAAGTACATAGATGCTGCCTGGCCTGCTGAGTTCCTCCAGCATCTTGTGTGTTGCAGTTTTTCTCATCTTTGTGTTGCTGTTACTTTGTCA
Source organism: Mobula birostris (assembly GCF_030028105.1). Classification (NCBI taxonomy): domain Eukaryota; kingdom Metazoa; phylum Chordata; class Chondrichthyes; order Myliobatiformes; family Myliobatidae; genus Mobula; species Mobula birostris. The sequence continues at coordinate 57,428,507 of NC_092386.1, read as the reverse complement.
CTGTGTACGCAGGATGGACAATAGCTGATTGAAAAGAAACCATGATGTAAAGCCTAAACAAAATATTGTTATACACAACTATTTCAGAAGATTTAAACTATTATCTGTATGCCTGAAAATCATGATTTTGCTGGATAGCAAACTTCCCGGCATGTTTTTGATGATTCTATAGGACTCAGTGCACACATGAGCATCCACACTTTTGGCATTTGACTGCATTCTAGAAAATGGAGTCAAAGTGGAGATCACTGAGCAAACGTCCAGTTGGTACATCTTGATATGAGGTCAAGTTGTCCAGACACAACTCTACAGCCTGCTACCATGATAAGCTGTGACCATTTCCTCTCATGGATTCATGGACACTTTCAGTATAGATGAGAAGTTAAAGTGAAGATGGAACGTCTTTACCTCAGTATAGCCAGAAGTACAAGTTAAGCAACAAGACTGATACGGTTCTTTGAGGGGCCAGGGTTGTTGTTTCATCACATAAAAGAGCACTCCAACATAAAGTATGTGTGAACATGATCATGTGGGTATACATTCCGATTAATAGGTGCGATTCCAATTAACACCTCTGCAGTGTGGAATCATTTCAGTTCGAATGATCTTTGCGATATACAGACCCACTGAGTTATTTCCGGAAAGGGGATAATTCCTCTGAGAGAATGAAACTTGGGTACATAGATCCATACTACATGGTCTAAAATGGATTGGCACAAGGGGAAATTCAACATAAAAGGTTAAAATCAAAAATACTGCAGATGCTGGAAATTGGAAATAAAAACAGAAAATGCTGGAACCTCCCAGCAGGTGTCCTGCCGAAGGGTTTCAGTCCAAAACGTCGACTGCTTTTTTTCCACAGATGCTGCCTGATCTGCTGCCTGATCTGCTGAGTTCCTCCAGTATTTTGTGTGTGTTGCTCGGATTTCCAGCATCTGCAGATTTTCTCTAGTTTGTAGTTCAGGAGTTGGGCCATAATGGGGCATCTATCTCTCTATCTATCCTTGCCCTATTGAAAACTGTATGCCCAATTTTTCACTAGGAGTGGATCGTGCCTCAAAACTAAGTATCGTCTAAATAATACATATTTGCATACACTGAGTGGCCACTATTTAGATGCAGGAGTATAGCCAATGAAGCATCCACAGGAGTGGAACTCAGTGTGGCCTTCTGCAGCTGTAGCCCATCCACCTTAAGGTTCAAAGTATTGTGCATTCACAGATGCTCTTCTGCACACCACTGTTGTAATGCATGTTCATTTGAGTTACTTTTGCCTACTTATCAACATGACTCAGTCTGGCCATCCATTCTCTTCTGATCTCTCTTATTAACAAGGCAATTTCACCCACAGAACTGCCGCTCACTGGATTTTTTTTTTTTCGTCATTCTCTGTAAACTCTAGAGACTGTTTTGCATGAAAATACCAGATCAGCAGTCTCTGAGATCTTCAATCCATCTTATTTGGCACCAATTCCATGGTCAAAGTCACTTAAATCACATTTCTTCCTCATTCTGATGTTTGGTCTCAACAACAACTGAACTTCTTGACCATGACTGCATGCTTTAATGCAATGAATTGCTGCTACATGATTGGCTGATTAGATATTTGCATTAACGTACTGGTGTACCTAATAAAGTGGCCACTGAGTGTTTGTGAGCCAATGACAGCTATTGTTAAGTTGTGTGAAGAAATGACTGCCTCTTACAATTCCAGTATTAATCTACATGGATTCTGTACTTGGAAATGAAAATGATTTGAGTTTATGTTTGTGGAATAGAGGAAAATAAAGGTGCATGGCTTCATTCTTAGTAGTTGATAAATCAGAAGATGTACGAGTTGTGAAATTTGAGAAGAAGAGTTAGATACACAATGCTAGTGGCCATGTCCTCTCTAATGGTCATTCTAATAGTAACGAATACTGTTTTCTCCATGAGGGTTAGGAAACACAAACCAGCCTTTCCCTCTGTAGTTCATTCTTGCCATGTCTGGTTGTGCACCATCTTGTTCAACAAGAGAGATTTAAGTGTGTCAGTGAATGTTTTCCAAAGCTTTTGGATAATATAACTGTCGTAGTTGAAGAGTTTGCCGTCTGTACAAAAACTGAGATGTGGATGTGAGGCTTACAACAATGTAAGTGTATAAGGGTAGATGAAGCATATGAATGCTAAGTAAGGGTGCTGATTGATGGAAATCAGGAGTAAGTTGAGCACTTTATTGGTAATGACCACTCATAGGAGATTACTGAACTCTTGTTCCAATGCATTTATAGCTACACTCCTGGCAATGACCGCCATTTTCTGGGGCAATTCTCTTATGACTAAGTTATATTCCCAATTTGCTGAGGTTAATTCTAACCATCACAATGTAACTACTTCTGAATCTGTCAACATGACCATGTGTTAAAAACTTCTGCTTTTAACTGATGCTTTTAGCTTCCCCTTAACCTTTTGAAACAGGATAATGTTGTTTCCAAAATTATTAAATCTTTACGGAGGATTAAAAAAGCCACTTCATACCTAAATACTTTTAAAGGAGAAGTTTGTCTCAATTCAATTTTGACAAACAAATATTGTTTTTGTTTGTCCAAAATTAAAACGAGACAAATGTTTTTGCTTCAAGAATAATAATACCTAAAGTTTTTGAACCATGCTTTTGCAGTCTTTGCTTTACTGATGAAAATGATCATGTGTAACCGCTACAATTTTATGTCTAACCTCCATAAGCAACGCAATAAAAATATAGAAATCAGCTGATATATGTAATTAAATAGCTATTTCTATTTTACATTTGTAACATTTTTAAGCTTTTTGCTGCTTGAATATAATTTTACCTGTTTTTATTTATCAAATGTTAGGGGTAACTAAACTGATTTTTAATGCATGTATCTAAATGTGTTTATTAAAATTACAAGTATTTAATGTAAAAACTTACTTTTTATTTGTTTTTAATAGCATGTCATTCACAAGCTACTGCAAAGAAGATCTTCCTGGATACAACTGGTGCAACAAAACTTCGGACAAATAAAACAAGCATAAATCTTTTATCAGCTGTTATGTAACATTCAGATTGAACCGTTGTTGATAATATGAAAGACCATAGTAGTATTGTAGTATTGATGCACCAGATCTGAGTAACTGTTTTAGCTTTACTTCAAGTGCATTTTCAACTAATCGTTGGTTTGCTTAATTAGTGAGGTTGGATTAAGACATTACAATGTCAATATAGGATTCTAGGAATTGTATTTTAATGCTGCACCAATAGAGGAGAAAAATCCTGATGGTTTCTTATCCCCAAGAGACCTAATTACTGATTAATGTTAGTTGGCAAAAGACAACAGGCTAAACCAATGGTAGATTGTCAGCTCAGCACTCTTCAGGGGCCATTCAATTCATAATCCTTTCCAACTAAATGATTTGCTGATCTAATGTACCAACTTTAATGCATAGCTTTTTTAGGTTGCTCTCCTTAAAACAAGGGCATGCATTTCAGGCTTATTTATGGACTGTCAGACAAAGAATGGAATGAACAGCTCATTTAATTCGCATCAGTACCAAAAGCCAAGAATATCTCTTTCCCAGTCCTTAGTAATTTATAGCATCTGCAGTTAGCTGAAAAGCTGACTGCCCAATTTTCTCTTATCTCAATCTTATTTTTGTCCACATACTTCAAGCCAGAATATTAAAACTATAATGACATTTGCGTACTGATTCGATTAATTTACTTTGCCCTCCTTTTTCAATAACTTTAGGGAAATTACAGGATTTTATTTTCTGATGACTTAATTGATTTGTTTTGTATCTTGAAAATTAAATATCTTTCAGGGCCTAGTATATTTCAAAACAGGCACATTCAGAGTCTGGTGCAAGATTTAATGTATTGTGGTTGGTATTAAGGTATTATGGTTTGAAATACAAGTGCTATTTCAAGTGGGATGTGGTAATGCCCAATTCAAAACCAGTGATGTTGCATTGTGGTTCATCCTATTTTCTGGTACATTAGTTTCTGGATTTCTCTTCTTTAATTGTAGGCATAAAGAGATTCTGCAGATTCTGGAAATTTTGAGCAACACACACAAAATGCTGGAGGAACTCAGCAGGTCAGGCAACATCTATATCATAAACTAAACTGCCCCTTCCTGTCCGGTCCTGATGAAGGGTCTCAGCCTGAAAGACTGACTGTTTATTTCCCTCCTTAGATGCTGCCTGACTTGCTGAGTTCCTCCACCATTTCATATGTTCTCTAATTGTGCAGTGCAGGACTTATGGAGCTAAGATCTTCTCCATAAATTGTGCATAATTCTTGTGAAGTACTCAAATGTTAGGCAAAATTAATTTACATTAATTGTATTCACCCATTTGGTGTGCATTGGAGGGAGGGATAACTAAAGGGAACCATCATTTGTAGAAGGTTATTAAACTGGTTATCAACTACTTAAGCTGGATTTGTTACTGTTGTCTTCAACATCTGTTTGAAATGTGATCAAGCGAGTACAGGAGATCTCAATGAATAAATCTTTGCATTTTTTTTTCTTCTTGCCATCTGTGCTAAGTATTTCACCCCCAGGGGATTAATAGCCTTATCTGTGGTTAACCATCTCAGTTGGAAGACTCCAATCAACTTGTCAACTAGATCTCATTAGAAGGTTACATACCAAATCAGGATGTCAGCAAGAAGGCTTGGACATCAGATACAGATTTATTTTATTTGACTCTGATATACAAGGAATCAAGATGAAATAGATCCCTCTTATAACCAGCTGATTTGAAAGTAGTTCTTTGAGACCAGGTGATCAGTGTGGAAGGAAGGACAATTAGTATAGGAGCAAGGCAATACTGTACCCACGAAAAAGAAAGTAATGGATTTCTGCTTGTCTGTATTTGCCTGGTCTTAGAATGGAATTGCAGATTTAAAAACAAACTAGGCAGGCCAGAGTGATCCTGAATTTTTTTATTGAAAGAAAATACCTATCATCTTTGTGTACAAGATAATGAGAGGCATTGATCGTGTGGATTGTCGGAGACTTTTTCCCAGGGCTGAAATGGCTAGCATGAGAGGGCATAGATTTACGGTGCTTGGAAGTAGGTACAGAGGAGATGTCAGGGGTAAGTTTTTTTATGCAGAGAGTGGTGAGTGCTTGGAATGGGCTGCCGGCAATGGTGGTGGAGGTAGAAATGATAGGGTCTTTTAAGAGACTCCTGGATAGATACATGGAGCTGAGAAAAATAGAGGGTTATGGGTAAGCCTAGGTAGTCCCAAGAGAAGGACATGGTCAGCACAACTTTGTGGGCCAAAGGACCTGTATTGTGCTGTAGGTTTTCTATGTTTCTATCTTAGAATTAAAAAAAAAACAGGAATGGGAATGGGCTAGAGTTGATTTCTCAACCTGCTCATACCTGATACATCCTTAACATAATTACCCAACTCTGTGACTCCTTTGTGGTACAAATGTTTGTCAATCACCACCTTGAATTCACCCAATGACCCCTCCTCCACAAAGGCAGAGATTTCCAAAGATTCAAGACCAACTGAAAAAAAATTCACCCTCATTTTTATCTTAATTATTCTTACCCAGACACAGCAGACACTGAGGGTCGAATCAAAAGTGTATTTATTTGTCTTGTACTGTATGTCTTTATTACAACCATCAAGTACTGCAGGACTATCCCATTACTGAGTTGCTCAATAGCAATGGAGCTGGAATTATTGTATACCCTTGTTTTGTTGTCACCTGGACTTGTTGCATACCATAGGACCGTGCAATGTGCGAGTAATAATAGAGAAGTACAATAATTTTCTAAATGGTGAGAGAAATGTTGGTATTCAGAGAGAGCAGATACGAAAAATCAATAAGTTGCCATGCAAGCAATGTGGTAGGCAACAGCATTCTGGCCTTCAGTGTAGGAGAATTTGAGTACAAGAGTAAAGACATCTGACTGTTGTTATATAGGGTTTTGATAATGTGTGCTACACAGCAAGTTCTCCCTAAGAAACGATAAACTTTATAGTATGTTAGAGGGAGTGAAATGCAGGTTCAACAATTTGATTCCTTGGATGGTAGGGCATGTTGATGGCGAGAGGATGGCAGAATTGTCCTACGGGGCGAATTTTAGTGGCTTAGGCATATACCTTCAAGAGTTTAGGAGAATGGGAGATGTTCTTGTTGAAGCATGCATTAGTTTCATAATTTCCCCCTACCTCTGATGTCTAAACTAGATGTCACAGGCTTAAAATGACAGAGATGAGAAAATTATCACAAAGAGGCAAATGAAGTGTTGGGGTTTTCTTCCCAAGAGTGCTTCAGAGGTTCAGTTACTGAGTAGATCCAAGATAGGAATGAGTAGGATTTTAGCCAAGGAGGGATATATGACTATTTCAAGAAAGTGGTACTGTGATCCTAGGTCAGCCATGACTTTAGTGAATATTGGAGCAGACACAAATTGTTCAAAGATCTGTAACTGTTGCCATTCCTTACCTTCTTATGTTGGTCATATCGTGGATGCAAAACAGATGATCCCAGTAATTGATTAAATCATTGGATAGTCCATTATTGCATGATTCCTTTGGGGAGCCATTTTTTTTTTACAAATCTTTTCTGTTAGCAGCCTGTCTGACTACTGCTAACTTCTGCCTGCATGATTTTCTGCCTCCCACTTAAAGGATGGCTCACAAGCATTATTTTCATGATTATCTCTCACAGCAGCATGTTGATTAGAGTTGAAAACCTTCTTTATTCCACCCCTTACCAATGGAACCTCTGGTATTAACATTTGGTTGCCATAACCCTTTTTTTCCCAATCCTGAAAACTTTATTCTACATCTGACATTGAATCCCTGTTTTTAAACTAACCTACTTCCCGAGTCATATTTTTAAAGTCACATATTTGATTTGTGCCTCATGTGATTTTCCATTTCATTAAAGTCAATGAAGCATAAAGTCAGTGTGTAAGTCAGACACCTGTCCAAGTGTGCCACATTCTCACCAGGTGGAATAGGTTAAAAACCTAAAGGATGTGGAAAATTGCCATCATTTTCTCTCAAAGCTAGAATGAATATTGAACTTTATCATTTGGTCTATTCTACAAAGCATTTCAGGAACAAGAAGAACATAAAATCTTTTTAAGTGAATAAACCTTGCATTATGCTGAGAAATCAGCTGTTTGCCTTGCAAGCACACCAGTTTTCATGATACTGCAGAGCTGTTGCTTACTTTGTCAGTTCCAGAAAGCCATGTTTTAACTCACCTGACCAACTATTGATTGTTCTTTGAAGACTGTGTTGCTTTTGATATGCAGTCAGTGATCACTTTATTAGGTACAGGAGTACACCTAAGGAAATGGTCACAGAAGTGAAATCCAATGTGATCTTCTGCAGCTGTAACCCATCCTCTTCAAGGTTCGACGTGTTATGCATTCAGAGATGCTCTTCTGCACAGCACTGTTGTAAAGCGTGGTTATTTGAGTTACTGTCACCTTCCTGCCAGCTTGAAGCAGTCTGGCCATTCTCCTCTGACCTCTCTCATTAACAAGGCCTTTTTTTCCCACAAAGCTGCTGCTCACTCGATGTTTTGTTTTGATTCTCGCACTATTCTCTGTAAACTGTAGACAGTGTCGTGCATGAAAATCCCAGGATATCGACAGTTTAGAGATACTCAAACGACTATCAACAATCATTCCATGATCAAAGTCACTTAGACCACATTTCTACCCCTATTCTGATGTTTGGTCTGAACAACATCTGAACCCCTTGACCATTTTTGCATGTTTTTATGCATTGAGTTGCTGCCACATGATTGATTGATTATATATTTGCATTAATGAGCAGGTGTATCTAAAAAAAGAGGACACTGAGTGTTGTTATATACCCATAGGGTTCATTTTTTCTGTGGACTGTTAAATGGCGAGAGAATGAGACTGACTTTTGGGACACTGTTGGATTTCTACTGACTGCAAAATCGCTTGGTTACTATGGTGAGAGGGGTGGAGTTGTTTGATGGACAATGAACGTTTATGGGTTCTCGCTGCTTGTTTTGAATAAGCAAGGTCAGATGATCCTCTTACAGACACACACAGGCACACTCAGTTCAGAGTCGAGATGGTTTCGATCAATGAAAGACACCAGTGAGTGGGGTCGCTGGTTTAAACTTTCAGTAGCCCAAAAGGGGTGAGTTGAGATCAATAGACAATAGACAATAGGTGCAGGAGTAGGCCATTCGGCCCTTCGAGCCAGCACCACCATTCACTGTGATCATGGCTGATCATCCACTATCAGTATCCAGTTCCTGCCCTATCCCCATAACCTTTGATTCTGCCATCTTTAAGAGCTCTATCCATCTCTTTTTTGAAAGCATCCAGAGACTTGGCCTCCACAGCCTTCTGGGGCAGAGCATTCCATATATCCACCACTCTCTGGGTGAAAAAGTTTTTCCTCAACTCCATTCTAAATGGCCTACCCCTAATTCTTAAACTGTGGCCTCTGGTTCTGGACTCACCCATCAGTGGGAACATGCTTCCTGCCTGCAGCGTGTCCAATCCCATAATAATCTTATATGTTTCAATAAGATCCCTTCTCAGCCTTTTAAATTCCAGAGTATACAAGCCCAGTCGCTCCAATCTTTCGACATATGACAGTCCCGCCATCCCGGGAATTAACCTTGTGAACCTACGCTGCACTCCCTCAATAGCCAAAATGTCCTTTCTCAAATTTGGAGACCAAAACTGCCCACAGTACTCCAGGTGTGGTCTCACCAGGGCCCTGTACAGCTGCAGAAGGACCTCTTTGCTCTTATACTCAATTCCCCTTGTTATGAAGGCCAGCATGCCATTAGCTTTCTTCACTGCCTGCTGTACTTGCATGCTTGTTTTCAGTGACTGATGTACAAGAACACCTAGATCTCGTTGTGCTTCCCCTTTTCCTAACTTGACTCCATTTAGATGATAATCTGCCTTCCTGTTCTTACCACCAAAGTGGATAACCTCACATTTATCCACATTAAACTGCATCTGCCATGCATCTGCCCAAACACCCAGCCTGTCCAAGTCACCCTGCATTCTCATAACATCCTCCTTACATTTGACACTGCCACCCAGCTTTGTGTCATCGGCAAATTTGCTAATGTTACTTTTAATTCCCTCATCTAAGTCATTAATATATATTGTAAACAGCTGCGGTCCCAGTACTGAACCCTGCAGTACCCCACTGGTCACCGCCTGCCATTCCGAAAGGGATCCGTTAATCGCTACTCTTTGTTTTCTGTCAGCCAGCCAATTTTCAATCCATGTCAGTACTCTGCCCCCAATACCATGTGCCCTAATTTTGCCCACTAATCTCCTATGTGGGACTTTATCAAAGGCTTTCTGAAAGTCCAGGTACACCACATCCACTGGCTCTCCCTTGTCCATTTTCATAGTTACATCCTCAATAAATTCCAGAAGATTAGTCAAGCACGATTTCCCCTTCGTAAATCCATGCTGACTCGGACTGATCCTGTTACTGCTATCCAGATGTGTTGTAATTTCATCTTTTATAATTGACTCCAGCATCTTTCCCACCACCGACGTCAGGCTAACCGGTCTATAATTCCCTGTTTTCTCTCTTCCTCCCTTCTTGAAGAGAGGGACAACATTAGCCACCCTCCAATCCACAGGAACTGATCCTGAATCTGTAGAACATTGGAAAATGATTACCAATGCATCCACGATTTCTAAAGCCACCTCCTTAAGTACCCTGGGATGCAGACCATCAGGTCCCGGGGACTTATCAGCCTTCAGACCCAACAGCCTATCCGACACCATTTCCTGCCTAATATAAATTTCCTTCAATTCATCCATTACCCTAGGTCCTTTGGCCACTGTTACATCTGGGAGATTTTTTGTGTCTTCCCTAGTGAAGACAGATCCAAAGTACCTGTTCAACTCATCTGCCATTTCCTTGTTCCCCAAAATAAATTCACCCACTTCTGTCTTCGAGGGCCCAATTTTGGTCTTAACTATTTTTTTCCTTTTCACATACCTAAAGAAGCTTTTACAATCCTCCTTTATATTCTTGACTAGTTCACCTTCATACTTCATATTTTCTCTGCATATTGCCTTTTTAGTTACCTTCTGTTACTCTTTAAAAGTTTGCCAATCCTCTGGCTTCCCACTCATTTTTGCTATGTTATACTTCTTCTCTTTTATTTTTATACTGTCCATTACTTCCCTTATCAGCCACGGCCTCCCCTTATTCCCCTTAGGATCTTTCTTCCTCTTTTGAACGAACTGATCCTGCACCTTCCACATTATTCCCAGAAACATTTGCCATTGCTGTTCCACTGTCATCCCTGCTAGGGTATTGTTCCATTGAACTTTGGCCAGCTCCTCCCTCATAGCACCATAGTTCCCTTTGTTCAACCGTAATACTGACACCTCTGAGTTTCCCTTCTCCCTCTCAAATTGTAGATTAAAACTTATCATATTATGGTCACTACCTCCTAATGGCTCCTTTACTTCAAGGTCCCTGATCAAATCTGGTTCATTGCACAGAGTATTGATAAATGACTCTCACAAAGTACTGCAACTAGAAGAAGTTTGCAAAGAACAAGGAGGGGAGAGAAAGGTTTGAAACAGAAGAAACCTAGTGATAAAGAGATCACTTTTTGGACTGTCTTCCAAGTAGCCCGAAAAGGTGAGTTTGATTCCATTCGAATGCGGAAGTGTGATTGTCGCATAGTTAATCCACAGGAGTGGGTTCTCTGGTGAAGGGAAAACCTTTGTAAATACTTTGTCTGGGTGTGGTATTTCACTGGAAGACAGTACCCCTGTGGCAAATCACTGTTGGAGTTATTTCGTGGAACTGGATAAGTGGCTATCACGTTGTGTGTTTGGGGTAATCAGGTGGAATCTACTGGTTTGTCTACCCTTGCTTGGGTGGTGTTTCCCATGAAGATGGTCCCCTTTGTGATAAGCTACTGTTGGTGATACTTTGTGTGAGGAATCGGAGGACAATGGGAAGATCGACGACACCTGTTTATTTGTTTTTCTCCTATCGTAGATTTCACCTAGGATTACAAATATCTCCCTCATAATAACAATAACAACTCTGTCCATTTGAACTGAACTTCCCTACGTACCATCATAAGACTTGAACTCTTGCCATCTGAGCTTGAATAAGTGTGGGAACTTTATCTCTACACCTATATATGCATAACACTGCTCACTTTTGATCACCTGGTTAAGTTACTATATTTAGTAGTTGCTAATAAAATAGTGATTGTTAACAGCAAAACCGGATTCCAGGTGTGTTCTATAGCTGCTGATACTTTTACAGTGTTGCATGCATGTAACAGTGTGTGTTAATGCCCAATATTATACAAACAAGAACACACATATTAAAGAACCAAAAGACACCTGTTCAAAATCTGTAAAAATAAACATTATTGGCTTCATAAATAAACTTGGACATTTTATTTTACTTTAAGACTAACAGCCCAAGTTTCTCCATTAAATCTAGTGCTCAAGAAACTGGATTGTGCAGTGTGTTTTTGAATGGTGCATGATTCAATTTCAATGAAATATTAATCAAGAAGGAAGACCAAAGACATTGCAACTTCCTGAAAATTATTTCCACAAAGCTGTGTGTCCTCTGTTTGTCTAATGCATAGGGGAGCCTTGATGTATGTAATGTAATATAACAAGACATGCACTACGTTGGGATACTACCTACAGGATTTCAGTTCACATATCCTTTGCCATTAGACCACCTATGCAAAGGCAGGCTTGTGAGGATTGCTTCAATGTTAAGTTCAGAGATTCCAGCTTGAGGAGATCCCTGGTTCTGAGATCCAGATCTCAGATAGGTCTTTAAATATTCAGCCTTTGCAAAAGCCACCCACCCCACCTCGAGCCATCACCACTTTCCTTATCCCACCAGTCATCCTAATCTCCAGATAGCAACGTCACCAAACACTGGGCTTTATGCCTGATTTCTTCTCTATCATTGTCCTCAGATCTTCATCCCTGATCATTGATTCCTCACCTCTTACCCATCTACAGAACCTGACACCAATCCACCATCAGCAACACAACCAGATCCCAACCTGACTCCCTGAACTCCCTTCCCTCATCTCCTCATATTGTAAAAGTAAACTCAGATATGAAATCCTATTATTTTACAGTACAAATGTTCTGGTTTGTGTAATAATTTGGCTGTACCATATTTTCAAAGTGATAGTGATTTGTCAACAAAAATTTCAATCAGCCAGTTGTTTAATGAATCAGTTGCATGCTTATCTCTGAACTGTGAGTTTAAAATTTACTTCATGAAATTAAACAAAAAATTCAAGCTTGACACTTTAGTACAATCCAATTTGAGATACCATATTTCAGAAGTAGATTTTTGAACCCAGGTACTATCTGTTCTTTCTTTCTTTATCAATCTTTTTATTAATTTTTAAAAAGTACATATATACAAACGAGAGGAGGATTATCTCAGATATCTATAGCCCTTCCATTTAAGCAAAATGGCTCTCCTAGCCAATAAAATTGTAAAAGCTACCATCGGTTGAGCGGAAACAGGTACATATCCTGCTTCCGGCGGAATGATCCCAAAAATTGCTGTAAATAAATGTGGTTGTAGGTCCAAATTCAAAACTTTTGATAAAGTTTTAAAGACATCTTTCCAAAAATTATCTATCTTGATACAAGTCCAAAAGATATGAGTTAAAGTAACCACCTCAATATTACATCTGTCATAAATAGGATTAATATTGGGAAAAATATGGGCTAATTTATCCTTTGATATATGTGCCCGATGTACTACCTTGAACTGGATCAAGGAATGATGGGCACAAGTAGATGAGGTATTTACCAAATGAAATATCTTATCCCATTGATTATCTGAAAGTGACTCTGGAAATTCCAATTCCCACGCACCTTTAATTTTATCGTTAGATACCTTTCGCAAATTCAATAACTATTTATAAATGATAGCTATCAATCATTTTTGAAATGGTTTAACCTGAAAAAGAGTATCTATCATATTGGGTGGATAAACAGGGGGAAAATTTGGAAGTAAACTATGTAAAAAATCCCTAATTTGTAAATATCTAAAAAAGTGTGCATTAGATAAATTATATTTGTCCACTGAGTGAAAGACATTAAACAATCCCCCATAAACAAATCCAAAAAATTTATTATTCCTTTGGTTTTCCAAATTAAAGGTCAGATCAGAAATTGATGGTTTAAAAAAATAATTAAGATGGATTTTACTAGAAAGAACAAAGTTATTAAACTCAAACAGTCTATGAAACTGAAACCAAATTCTTAATGTATGTTTTATAATGAGATTGAGGTCTCGACTACCAATCTTAGAAAGCAAAAAAGGAATAGAAGCTCCCAGTAAAGAGGCCAAGGAATACCCCTTCACCGAGTTTTTCTCCAAATCTAACCATAAAGGACAATCATGTATGTCTGAATAATGAATCCAAAATTAAATATATCAAATATTAGTTGCCCAGTAATGCATTCTAAAATTTGGCAAAGTCATACCACCCTGCTTTTTTTAATTTCTGCAATAGAGGTTTACTGAATCTAGGATTTTATTTATTCCAATATAAGATAAAGTTTTAGAATCTGTTCTATCAAAAAACCGTTTAGGGACAAAGGAAGGGATTGCTTGAAATACATATAAGAACTTCGGTAGCACTATCATTTTAATAGCATTAATTCGGTCAATTAAAGATAATGTCAGAGGAGACCATTTAGAAAGTATTTGTTGCGTGTGTTCAATTAATGAAAGAAAGTTATACTTATACAGGTCCTTAAATTTTTTGGTAATTTTAATACCAAGATAAGTAAGGTTTTTTTTTGAAAATTCAAGCAAACTTGTGTGTGTAAGGGAGGAGACAGAGCAGCGTGCTGCACGTGCGCAGCCCTCCGGTGAAAAATGATATCATATCCGTTAAATAGGGGCCGTGGACAATTCTGATTTGATGGAGACGGACGTGAAAGCACAGAGGAACATCTGGAGGAATTTCTGAAGCGCTCGTTCGCTGCTGTCGTTACTGCACGCTCTGGAATCTTCCAGAGGGAAGGCCTCAAAATCCTCGGCTTTGCCTGCTGTTGGCGACCGAGATTGAGGTCGAATCATTCGGACAGAGATGGCGCTCAGTACTCGGTGTCGGAGAGCTGATTCGGAAGCTCGAAGTTTTCGGATGACTCAGAGACGGATTGTGGTCGGGCATGGCAGGGAGAGTTTTTCTTCCTTCTCCTGTCTGCGTGAGATGTGGGACATTTGAACTTTACTGTGCTCATGGCCTGTTCTTCATCAAGTTATGGTATTGTGCACTGTTGTAACTATATGTTATAATTATATGGTTTTGTCAGTTTTGTCAGTCTTGGTCTGTCCTGTGTTTTGTGATATCTCACCGGAGGAAATATTGTATCATTTCTTAATGCATGCATTACTAAATGACAATAAAAGAGGACTGTGTGTCTTCATAATCTAAATCTAAATCTAAATCAAACTTTATTCACGTAGAAAATGTCAAAGAAACATCAATTTGCATTTAGTAGAAAATAGTTCATTTGCAGCTTGATCTCTCACTTACCCCATATATAAATCAGAACACAGGTTTTCACAAAGTCATTAAAAATATTTCCCTAAACAGATATTCTCAGAAGAACAACCATAATTGAAGACTTCTGTGAAAATAGTATATACAATACACAAAATAATGCAAGATTTCTCCATTTCCTGAGGTTTCAAAGACTAAAAAAAGTCAGATTTACAAGTTTACAGGAAGCAGCAGGTCAATTTGCCTTTATACAGACAAAGTGCATCTTCAAATTTATGCTTGGGAAATAATTTCAGTAGAACTTACTGGTATCAAAAAGTCTGTTAGGAAAGGGAGCAGACAATATTTAATGCAAAATTGTTAAAGTTACAGTACTTTCATTAACAAGCTTTTAATTTGATGAAACTGGTAAGTTTATAGAGACTGGTTCCTTGTCAATTTTAAAAGCTTGTTAGACCAGATCTCAGCCAAACCCTTTAATGGAATGGATTGGCAAATCATATTGGACACGAGTCTACACATCATGATCAAATAATAAATTCAAGTTCGGCCCTATTTGGCAATGAAAGCTACAAAACCATATTCATAAAAAGTACAATCAGTTATTGCAGTCAAAAAAATAAACACTACACCAATTTACCAGTTCAATTATTAGAACAAAATGTCTAAAGAATTGCCCACAAAACTCACCTTCCGTACTTGAGGTACAGTGATAAAATAGGCAAGCAATTTTGGAATTTTCTGAAAATGCTTGCTATTTAAATTTCAGTGCAAAATAATGCTGGATGAATTTCACTCATCTTCACACACAATATCCAGATAATTCAATGCAAAATTCTGTACGAAAATTAGTATACTAAACTGAACCTATGTCTATTGTTTTTTTTGCTTTATGTTGAAGTATTAAGAAAATGGGATCTTCTGTTTCTGTTGCTTATTTTTATAATTGAACACATTGCTCTCTTGGCAAGACATCATGTTCCAATAAGGATGGTGCACAAATATCAAACAGTAAACAGTGTTACCACAATAAAAAACATGTCAGGCAGGCAGAGACCAATCTCAAGCAGCACAGATTTCAGTAATGCCACAACAGATTTTTTGTATTGTCCACCCATTACAAGCAGCACAATAAAACACTGATTTCTTAGGCACAATGAGGTTCAAAAATCAAAGATCAAGTATTGAGTAGCATCAATCTATTCCACAGGTAGTCTTCCTTTGGTCTGAGGCACAGTGCACACTGTCACAATTATCTTCTCACGGTTGCGGCGTTTGTTCAAAGCACGTACTCAAAACAACTCTGGTGAACGAATGGCTTCAGATAAAAGTGCAACTCGGGCACAGGCATGTTTCAATTTGCAGGGCAGTACTTCCTTGTTAAGGTGCTGGAACTCCACAAGCTGAATAAGGTCCGAAAATTTGGCGTGCCCCTCATTCATTGTATAACATACTCTTCCATCTCCTTCCAGCTGAAGAATCTGTAAATGCCTTATCTTCCGAACATAGAATAATGACAAACTATAACTCTTCAAATTGCTTTGACTGTCTCTCACCAAGTAAACATCCCATCCACAAACCCTCGACGTTCCAGCGTTTTTTGAGCGTCATCTCTAGAGAGACCAGGATGAAACCAAGTCTGTGCCTTGGGAAGACCTTGGCGTGAAGAATAGCTCTGTGCCAAGGCTGGACTTCCAAAGGGGTTGATACGATGGTGGCTTCTCCTCCTCCATGTCAATGCCTCCTCCGCAGCAGCTGAAAGTTGCCTCTGTAGGATTATCAATTATTCTTCCTTGACTTCCAGAGAACTCCATTGCTACTAGAGAACTTTCTGAGCTACTTCTCACTGCTGAACTCACTGATCCACTCTTTGGCTGTGGTGGCATAAAGTTTTGAAAGAGTTGTAATCCAAACTTAAAAAGTCGAATTGCTGTCACCCAGTGTGCCCTAGTTTGTTCATCGTCTGCACAAAACAACTTCAGATCTTTGGCATCTCCCGAGTTGTTATACTTGATACAGAATCCAAACTTCGTCGGAGCTCCATAGGTCTTCTTCACTGACAACAATATGTACACGTTGCATTCACTAAACTCAGCGAAAAACTGCGGATGTCTCAGTTCCTTTGATGTTCCTTTGGTAGAAAAATACAATCCAGATTGTCGCAAGATGGAATAGGGCTTTTTCCAACTCTTCTTTCCTTGCTCTCTACTTTGGAGATGTCCATGAATTTCAGGACACATTCTTGAACTCATGAGCTCCTGTGTCATCTGTGAATAACTTAAAGTTTCTTTTGTTTCATTGCAACTAGACACCGTGCTTTCTGGGAAATACATTGGATTTCCAAAGTATTCATATTTGGCATTACATTTTTTGAAGTATAATCTACAGTCTGTATCCATCGCCCAACTTTGTTGTGCCTGAATCACTGATTCATGATCTTCTACGATTCTTTCTATGCCCATATGAGTCAATTGCTCAGTGATAGTCCAGGAACCATCATGAACACATTGATTTTTTGTTATTAGCAGCTGACACAAATCTTGAGGTGCAATGTCACTTGGCACTTCCAAAGGGTCACTGCTGCATTTTCATTAAATACCTTAATTACCGGAGTACTGGGCTTTGGTGGAGACAAGGAACTTTTGGGACGTACTGAAGGATGTACTGCAGCAGAAGGGCTTGGAATGTATGATGCCGATGCTGTTCCTGCACTGGATGGTGACAATGCAGCTTTAGCACTGGTTGATGAAACTGCCATTTTAGCACCCTCTTTCACACTAGATGGTGAAACTGTTACTTTAGCACCTTCTTTTGCACTGGACATTGCCGCCGCTGTTTCAGGACCCTCTTTTTCACTCCGGCTTTGCTGGGACTGAATGCTTGGTGCTGCTTGAGTTGGGTCTAGATTGACTAGATCACTTGTAGCATTGTCATTTTGAGCTGAACTTATTTCTAATTTCTTCAATTCTTTCAATCCTTCTGAAGTTTCTATTTTTTCCAAAAGGCCTCAGGATCCACATTATCATTCAACGAAATCCAAAGGGTCTTGCTTTCCGTAAAGTTATTTTTAGCAATGCTAAAAGGAATTTGATCGTATTGATCCAAGTAGTTATTAATAAGAAATAACTCACTTTTGTGCAAATTTAATTTATTTCCAGAAAAGCTACTAAATTCAGAAAATATAGATAACATAGAAGGAATAGATTTCTTAGGATCTGAAATATAAACTAACAAGTCATCAGCAAACAATGGAACCTTATGCACTTTATCCCTTTTAATACCTTGAACATTGTTGGAGTCCCGAAGGGCAATAGCAAGAGGTTCTAAAGCCAGATCGAATAACAGCGAACTAAGAGGACAACCCTGCTGGTTACCTCTGTATAGCCTAAAATAAGGAGATTTTTGATTGCTAGTTATAACTGCTGCCATAGGAGCTTGATAGATTAGCTTAATCCAGGAAATAAAACCTGGACTAAAATTAAATCTTTCTAAAACTTCGAATACATAGGACCACTCTACCCTAGCAAAGTCTTTCTCTGCATCAAGGGAAACAACACATTCGGATTTTTTAGATGGAGAGGAATGAATAATATTCAGTAATCTCTGAATATTAAAATATGAATATCTATTTTTAATAAATCCAGTTTGATCTTTATAAATAACCTTAGGTAAAATATTCTTGACCCTGTAAGCCAGAATCCTAGAAAGAATTTTAGAATCCACATTTAATCAGGAAATTGGTCTGTGTGAAAGAGGCACATTCAGGTAAATCTTTTTCTTTTTTGGGAACTAATGAAATTGATGACTCATAGAAAGTTTCCAGAAGTGTCCCAGAGGTTATAGAATCAGTGAAAGTTTGGCATAAATGTGGTGTAAGTATTTCAATAAAAGTCTTAAAAAATTCTACTGTAAATCCATCCAGTCCTGGAGCTTTACCTGATTGAAAAGAGGATATAGACCTTAATACTTCCTCTCGCTTAATAGGCGCATCTGATGTATTCATATCTTGAATAGAAATTTTGTGTATATTCAATCATTGCAAGAATCTATTCATAAAAGTTGTATTGTCTGGAAAATCAGATTTATAAAGGTTAGAGTAAAAATCCAGAAACACCTTATTAATTTCCTGGCAATCTAACTTTTCAGTTCTATCATTTCTTCGTATTTTCAAAATTTGTCTTCTAGCTACCGATGCTTTAAGTTGAGTGGCCAACAATTTACCTGATTTATCCCCATGTATATAAAATTGACTTTTAGATGTCAAAAGTTGCTGCTCAATGAGAAAAGTCAAAAGCAGACCATAGGGTGTTTGAAGTTCCACCCTTTCTTTATATAGATCTTCACTGGGTGTTACTGAGTAAACTTTATCTATTTCTTTAATCCTGTTAGTAATCACTAAAGGTTCTGCTTTAGTTTTTCTTCTTAAAGTTACTGAATATGAGATTATCTGTCCCCTAAGAAAAGATTTCATCGCATCCCAAATAACCAAATTTGACATACCCTCAGTTGTATTTAATTCAAAAATAGAGAAATTTGCTCTTTAATAAAACTTACAAATGCTGAATCATGCAGCAGTGTAGCATTAAATTTCCACTGAGATGCATTCCGTATGTTATCAGGAAACTTCAGTACTAGTTTCCTGGACACATGATCCGAACACGCAATAGCGTCATCCGCACAGTCAGCAACAAAAGACACCAGTCGCGTATTCAACGAAAAAAAATCAATTCTTGAATATTTATGATGTACATGTGAAAAAAAAGAAAAATCCTTATCTTTAGGGTGAAGCAATCTCCAAATATTGATCAGACCATATTCTAGTAAAAAAGAATTAATGCAGGTCGCAGCCTTATTAGGAAGCCATGGATTGGTTGATGATCTATCAATCGAAGGACTGCGACAACAGTTAAAGTCACCACCCATGATCATTTAAATTTGGCAACGCAGAAAATATCTTCTTAAAAAATTCAGGGCTATCTACATTAGGTGCATACACACACACACCAAAGTTATCTTTTGACCATATAACAAACCAGTAACAATTAAGTATCTTCCAATTGAATCAGTGATAGTACTAAGATGTTTAACACTAGTCGTAACATATTATTTGATTGGATCTATCTTTTTTGAACATATGATCTATTTTTACTAAATGAATTTAAGATGGCTGCTGTTAACTGTGTTTTAGCCTCTGTTTGACATAATATGCAAGCAACTTAAACACTTAATCCTTGGCTGGGAGTCATTTGTGGCTGGATCATTGAACGTTCAATCTGCATTTTATGACTGCCCAGACATCGTTTTGGCTGTTTTATTTTCTCCTTTAGGATTTGTAAGAGTTTAACACTAGTCGTAACATATTATTTGGTTGGATTTATCTTTTTTGAATATATGATCAATTTTTATTAAATGAATTTAAGATGGCTGCTGGTAACTACATTTTAACCTCTGTTAAACATAATATCAAAATATTTGGAATTTGTTTATTTCTTCATGTATGTGTTTTCGGGCTTTTGGGGGAGGATGGGGCTATTAGTTTAGGTCTTTTTGACTGGGCAGTCCTGAGAGATTTTCCTGTCAATCAAATTGTTTTTTTTTTTGTCTCTGATCAAATTCATAATTTGTTCTTCCCTGCGGGGATGGTTTGTGCCGGCGCACTAACTTATTTTATTAATCATTAAATTAAAGCCTTATTATGGATGTTAATAAAACTATAATCTCTTGGAACCTGAATGGCTTGAACCAACCTATTAAGCGTAGAAAGATCTTTAAGAAATTAAAAACACTTCAAGTTGATATTATTTTTGCGCAAGAGACCTATATCCGTAGGGAGGATGAAAACTGTTTTTTAAATTTTGGAGGATTCTCAGTTTCACTCTTCATCAGTAACTAAAATTAGAGGGGTATCTATTTTTATTAATTTTAAAACCTCTTTTGTACATCTTAATACTATCTGTTCTAAATATGAACATAATGATATCTTAATCCTCCATAAAAGAGGGAAATGGGTACCATCCACAATACCCTAGTCACTATTTATCCTCAAACTTTCACAGATGACTTAGCCATATTGCATTACTGTTTGTGGGTACTGACTGTACCTTATTTGGACACTGCGCTTTTATGCATGTGCTTGGAATTTGTGGGTTAAACTTCACAGAGCCACTGGCCAATGTAAGTCCACAACTATGAAGTTTCCTATTGCAATCTACACCTGGATAAGGCCATAGTCAGATCTGGAAGGTTATAAGAGAGAGAAAGCTTTTCAAGTCAAGTTGCTTTTTATTGTCATTTTGACCATAAACTGCTGGTACAGCACACAGTAAAAACAAAACAACATTCATCCTGGACCATAGTACTACATGAAACAACACAAAACTACACTAGACTAAGTGAGACAACACAAGGCTACACTAGACTACGTAATACAACACAACAACTACACTAGACTACACATCTACACAAGGCTACATAAAATGCACAAAACAGTGCAGGGCAGTACAATAAATAATAAACAAGACAATAGGCACAGTAGAGGACAAATTACAATATAATAATAAATGATGTAGATGTCCATCTAGACTCTGAGTATTAAGGAGTCTGGTGGCTTGGGGGAAGAAAATCTTGCACAGTCTGGTCATGAGAGCCCGAATGCTTCAGTACATTTTGCCAGATGGCAAGAGGGAGAAGAGTTTGTATGAGGGGTGTGTAGGGTCCTTCACAATGCTGTTGACTTTACGGGTGCAGGGTGTGGTGTAAGTGTAATGGCAGGAAGAGAGACCCCAATGATATTATCAGCTGACCTCACTATCCACTGCAGGGTCTTGCGATCCGAGACAGTGCAATTCCCGAACCAGTCAGTGATACAGCTGCTCAGGATGCTCTCGATACTCCTCTGTAGAATGTGGTGAGGATGGGGGGTGGGAGATGGACTTTTCTCAGCCTTTGCAGAAAACAGAGACGCTGCTTTGCTTTCTTGGCTATGGAGCTGGTGTTGAGGGAGAGTCATTAACAAGATCAGAAAGTGGAGAGGTTTGGGCATAAGTCAGCTGATCAATTGTGTGAGGGATCAGATTGTCAGGCTTGGGATCATTGTTTGGAGGCAAGAATGAGTAATTAAGTATTTCTTATGTGTTGGAGAACATATATGGTTGGGTTGAAGATCAGTGCTGGTATGGCAATTGGGAGGGGGAGTAATACAAGGGCAGGGGACAGGATGAGGAATATTTTGGAAATTCTTGCCATGGGTGGTGCGATTCCAAAGGAAAGTCAGGTAATGAGATCACACAGGGTTCTAGAATTGGGTTATGATTGCTGCGCTGGAACTTGGCACTTTGAAACTTGTTTCAGCATGCGTAGCCCATGTCTAGAACTGAAAATTCCAGATTGCATCCAGGCATGCATTGTTCTGAACTAGATATTGCTCCGTGTATCAAGAATCTCGGTATATTAAATTTCAGTTCTCTTAGGAGCCTGAAATAAAATCATGAATTCACAATCCCTGTAATAATCCCAAATTTTACACTAATGCCTTACTTTTCATAAAAAATGAGATTAACATGGATTTGTGGCATTACCTTATCCAATTCAATGAGATACAACAGCATTTTACTTTAAATATTTACCATGAGGTATTGTGATGTTTTGAATCTACATGTACATATTTAAAGTATTCTGTTAAAGAAGGTATTTGACTATTTATACAAGCTAAAAAAATTTGGCCTCTCCCATAAAACCTTCACTAATTTTTATAGATGCACCGTAGAAAGCATTCTTCTAGGGTGCATCACAACCTGGTATGGAAGTTGTCCTGTCCAAGACCGGAAGAAGCTGCAGAAGATCGTGAACACGGAGCAGCACATCACACAAACCAATCTTCCATCCTTGGACTCACTTTACACCGCACACTGTCGGAGCAGTGCTGCCAGGATAATCAGGGACACGACTCACCCAGCCAACACACTTTCGTCCCTCTTCCCTCCAGGAGAAGGCTCAGGAGCTTGAAGACTCGTACAGCCAGATTTGGGAACAGCTTCTTTCCAACTGTGATAAGACTGCTGAATGGATCCTGACCCAGATCTGGGCCGTACCCTCCAAATATTCGGACCTGCCTCTCGATTTTTTTTGCACTACCTTACTTTCCCTTTTCTATTTTCTATTTATGGTTTATAATTTAAATTTTTAATATTTATTATCGATTTGTAATCCAGGGAGCGCGAAGCGCAGAATCAAATATCGCTGTGATGATTGTACGCTCTAGTATCAATTGTTTGGTGACAATAAAGTAAAGTAATTTTATAATGAATTATACAGGAATTGCTGATTGAACCACAAATTTGTATTTTCTACTGTTTGCTTCACTTTCTCAAATAATAGTATCAATTGTATTTTGTAATGTTTTCATGTATCCTGTATATTACATAAAAATTATGTAAAAATAATATAACCTAAATTTAACCTTTCTGATCCTCAGATATTGCTGTTTTAAAGATGCAACAGAGTTTTGAAAGTACGAGAGTTCAATAGATTTTTAACAAACATGCACTGTTATAATGCCAACTGGAATAATTGAATTTATTCTCCTGAAGACAAATCAAATGTAATGCAATAATAAAAAATTATTATTTTTTAATTTCACATAATTTTATTCTTTATTTATTCTGAACTGTTTGCATACTACATTAACAAAATCAAAATACGGTAGTCTAATTAGCATTGATCTATGTAAAGGTACAATTACTTAAAAATAAGCATTCACATGTGAATTTTTTAAATGTTTTTTTAAGGAGGCTTCAACCTTCTCCATTTATGTCTTCAAAATAAATTCCTTTATTGATTTAAATGGATTTAGCAATCCAAACTGAATCTTTTTGAATTAAGCAGAGAAATAACAATGGTTTGCTGGAAGTAAATTATGGACTACTAGGAAGGGATTGTAGACAAATTGAATATATGTATATTAATAATGATCTTATAATGAAACTTTGAATTATCCACAAATAGACCCAGAAAAAGAATCCTATTATGAGAGATGGATTTATCGGCATTGTGTAGAAATGATGCATTATTTACAGATGACCCATTATATGCAATTCAGTCAGATAAACAGGGACTGTGCCAAACACCATTCAACAAGAATGATTAAGGGAATTGGATCATGTTTGAAAAAAAATGTAATATTATTGGAACAAATGAAATCAGCAAATCTGGAAAAATACAAAGAATCGAGGAAAACTATCAGGAGGAGTATTAAAAATTTAAGAGAATAAATTAGCAAAGAATATAAAGAAATGAAAATGAAAAATTTGCAAATAACAGAAAATCCCTAGTCATCATCTGTGGAAACAAAAACAATTAATGTTTCACTTCTAGGACCTTTCGTCAGAAAAAATGGAAAATACACTCAGTGGCCGCTTTATTAGGTACCGCCTTTACCAAATAAAGTGGCCACTGATGTATGTTTGTGGTCTTTTGCTGCTGTAGCCCATCCTGTTCAAGGTTTGATGTGTTGTGCAGAGATTTTCTTCTGCGCCAACTGTTGTATCATATGGTGATTTCTGTTACTGTCATCTTCCTGTCAGCTTGAACAGCCTGGTCATTCTTCTTTGACCTTTATCATCAACAAGGCTTTTTCATCCACAGACCTGCCATTCACTGGATGTAATTGTTTTTTCACACTATTCACTATAAGCACACTGTGTGGGTAAAAATTCCAGGAGATGAACATTTTCTGAGATACTCAAACCACCACAGTCAAAGTCACTTAGACCACATTTCTCTCCATTCTGACATTTGTCTGAATAACAACTGAATTTCTTTACCATGTCTGCATGCTTGCATATATTGAGTTACTGTCGTATGACTGACTGGTTAGATATTTACATTAATGAGCTGTGGTATGCTGGCATTCATAGCAAGAGGATTCGAGTACAGGAGCAGGGAGGTACTACTGCAGTTGTACAAGGCCTTGGTGAGACCACACCTAGAGTATTGTGTGCAGTTTTGGTCCCCTAATTTGAGGAAAGACATCCTTGCCATAGAGGGAGTACAAAGAAGGTTCACCAGATTGATTCTTGGGATGGAAAGACTTTCATATGAAGAAAGACTGGATCAACTAGGCTTATACCTGCTGGAATTTAGAAGATTGAGGGGGGATCTGATTGAAACGTATAAAATCCTAAAGAGTTTGGACAGGCTAGATGCAGGAAGATTGTTCCCGATGTTGAGGAAGTCCAGAACGAGGGGTCACAGTTTGAGAATAAAGGGGAAGCCTTTTAGGACTGAGATTAGGAAAAACTTCTTCACACAGAGAGTGGTGAATCTGTGGAATTCTCTGCCACAGGAAACAGTTGAGGCCATTTCATTGGCTATATTTAAGAGGGAGTTAGATATGGCCCTTGTGGCTAAAGGGATCAGGAGGTATGGAGGGAAGGCTGGTACAGGGTTCTGAGTTGGATGATCAGCCATGATCATACTGAATGGCGGTGCAGACTCGAAGGGCCAAATGGCCTACTCCTGCACCTATTTTCTATGTTTCTATGTTAAGAAACACAAAAGAACCCATTAAAAAATGACATGCAATGTGCGCAGAGAGAGGGAAAAAAACACAAGTAATATAAACAATAAAAAGTAAGCAAATAGCATTTAGAACTAAAGTGAGTCCATAAGACCATAAGACAAAGGAGCAGAAGTCGGCCATTCGGCCCATCGAGTCTACTCCACCATTTTATCATGAGCTGATCCATTCTCCCATTTAGTCCCACTCTCCTGCCTTCTCACCATAACCTTTGATGCCCTGGCTACTCAGTTACCTATCAATCTCTGCCTTAAATACACCCAATGACTTGGCCTCCACTACTGCCTGTGGCAACAAATCCCATAGGTTCACCACCCACTGCCTAAAAAAATTTCTTCGCATTTCTTTTCTGAATGGGTGCCCTTCAATCCTTGAGTCATGCCCTCTCATACTAGACTCTCCCACCACGGGAGACAACTTTGCCACATCCACTCTGACCATGCCTTTCAACATTCGAAATGTTCCTATGAGGTCTCCCCTCATTCTTCTAAACTCCAAAGAATACAGTCCAAGAGCGGACAAACGTTCCTCATATGTTAACCCTCTCATTCCCGGAATCATTCTGGTGAATCTTCTCTGTACCCTTTCCAACGTCAGCACATCCTTTCTTAAATAAGGAGCCCAAAACTGCCATCTCTGCTTTAACTCAAAAATCCCTTCCCATCTATTTCCCAAATAATTTTCTATACTATGCTATAAAATTAATCATCTACCTTCAGCAACCAGCCTTCTTTACAGAGTACCATCGTCATCATACTTTAGCAGGGTATTCATGGTTTTCCAACACGTTCTCAGTGTCTTCTGCCATGCTCTCAGCATTTTCTGCCTTTGCTTTTTCTCCGGGTATGTTTTCATCAGCTGTGGTCAGGTCTGGAATGGCCGGCTGGTGTTCCTCTCTTAGATTCTCTGTAATTACATGGTTACTGGGTACACTTGGTTCCCCACTCCGTCTGTGGGAGCAACAAGAGAGTGAGTTGTATGCTTAAACCTGAGTCCAGTGTTTCCACTGGCTGCCTCACCGAGTCTGTACACAGACACACGTATCATTGGTTAAGAGTACCGTCTGTGGTCCTGTCCACCTGGGGGCAAACCCTGGCCTTTCTGGCAACACCCTCACCATAACTTGGTTGCCGGGCTGTGGAAGAACTATCCCCTTTCCCTCTGGCTCTCTCTGATCAGCGATTCGCTGCTGTTGTTTTGCTTGATCCTTTAATACTTTAAGTTGGTTACTAAAGTCTTTCACATATTGGGTCATTCTATCCCTGTAAGCCCCAGGCTCCCCGCAACCCGTAACTACCCCATAGGGGAGTCGCATTGTTCGCCCCATCAATGATTCGTAGGGGCTGAGACCCAAACTGCAGTTCGGGGTTGCGCGCAATCTCATCAGGATTCCTGGTAATACATCAACCCATGCCTTTCCTGTCTCAGCTATAGCTTTGGCTAACGCACTCTTGGTTGTTCGGTTCATCCTTTCTACCATCCCTGAACTCTGGGGGTGGTAAGGTACGTGGAATCGTTGTTGAATCCCTAGTAGTTGGCACATTTCCTTCATCACTTTCCCCGTGAAATGTGCTCCCTGATCTGAATCCACCTGAACTGGGGTTCCCCACCTTGGGAGGATTTCCTGAACTAGGATCCATGCAGCGGTGCGGGCAGTGCAGTCCCTTGTTGGGAAAGCCTCCACCCACCAGGTGAAGTGGTCCATGATTACTAGACAGTAACTTTTCCCCCTGCTTTTTGGCAGGGGCCCTGTGAAGCCTGTCTGGATGTTTTCCCAGGGTCCCCTCGGCCAAGGCTGATTTGCCAGCTGTAACTTTCTGCCCTTACCAGGGTTATGCTGGGCACAAATGATACAACGGTGGCAGGATTTCTCAACATCCCCATGTGTCCAGCACCCACCTGGTCCCTTCTTTGCTCCTTTTCGCCTCCATTTTCCCTTCTCTTCTGCTTCTACCTCTTACCTGCTGAACCGTGTCTACGCCCACCTGGACAAGCCAGCGAGCACTGTGATGGTCATGTTTTTTGACTTTTCCAGTGCATTCAACACCATCCGCCCTGCTCTGCTGGGGGAGAAGCTGACAGCGATGCAGGTGGATGCTTTCCTGGTGTCATGGATTCTTGATTACCTGACTGGCAGACCACAGTACGTGTGCTTGCAACACTGTGTGTCCGACAGAGTGATCAGCAGCACTGGGGCTCCACAGGGGACTGTCTTGTCTCCCTTTCTCTTTACCATTTACACCTCGGACTTCAACTACTGCACAGAGTCTTGTCATCTTCAGAAGTTTTCGGATGACTCTGCCATAGTTGGATGCATCAGCAAGGGAGATGAGGTTGAGTACAGGGCTACTGTAGGAAACTTTGTCACATGGTGTGAGCAGAATTATCTGCAGCTTAATGTGAAAAAGACTAAGGAGCTGGTGGTAGACCTGAGGAGAGCTAGGGTACCGGTGACCCCTGTTTCCATCCAGGGGGTCAGTGTGGACATGGTGGAGGATTACAAATACCTGGGGATATGAATTGACAATAAACTGGACTGGTCAAAGAACACTGAGGCTGTCTACAAGAAGGGTCAGAGCCGTCTCTACTTCCTGAGGAGACTGAGGTCCTCTAACATCTGCTGGACGATGCTGAGGATGTTCTACGAGTCTGTGGCGGCCAGTGCTATCATGTTTGCTGTTGCGTGCTGAGGCAACAGACTGAGGGTAACAGACACCAACAGAATCAACAAACTCATTCGTAAGGCCAGTGATGTTGTAGGGATGGAACTGGACTCTCTGACGGTGGTGTCTGAATAGAGGATGCTGTCTAAGTTGCATGTCATCTTGGACAATGTCTCCCATCCACTTCATAATGTACTGGGTGGGCACAGGAGTACATTCAGCCAGAGACTCATTCCTCCAAGATGCAGCACAGAGCGTCATAGGATGTCATTCCTGCCTGTGGCCATCAAACTTTACAACTCCTCCCTTGGAGGGTCAGACACCTTGTGCCGATAGGCTGGTCCTGGACTTATTTCATAATTTACTGGCATAATTTACATATTACTATTTAACTATTTATGGTTCTATGACTATTTATTGTTTATGCTGCAACTGTAACGAAAACCAATTTCCCCCTGGGATCAATAAAGTATGACTATGACTATGACTATGTCTCATACAATTTTACTAAGCTGGCTTCTGTCGTTTCCTCCTGCACACTCGCAATTTCAATTGCCTCTTGTTCCCCTGCTTCCTTATTTGCAGTATTGTCTGCCCTCGGAGGAACTGGGAAAACTTCATGTTCTGGAGTGGCCGCAGTCTCTCTGAGTATCCCCTGGTGTTTTTGTTCCTTCACTATACCCTGAACATCGGTCAGTGTGTCAGTTTGTATAGGGTCCTGCTTCGGGGGTTTATACAGACCCTCCTCTATTTTAACTGGGTCTATCTCTACCTGCTCACAATCTTGCTTGTCTCTAGCCCACACAGCTGGAAACCTCAGACACAAAGCCTCGAGCAGCCGGGGTAGGCCCACAGCCTCAGCCTCAGTGCAGCAAAGAGCAGAGTAAACATTGTGAAGCAGTGGGGAGAACTGGCCTCTGGTCCCACTGCCCTGCCTTTTCAATCCATATGGGTGGCATTTAAATTGTCCAGACATCCTTGCCCTAGGACCCGGACTCTTCGATAAGGTCTGTGCCTGCACCCCGTCACAATGTTTCAGTCCGAACCCGATCTTTGCAAGTTGGCCTGGTACTGAAATCAATCAGATCTTGCCCTTCCGTTTAGGTACATGGGCCCCGAGTATGCCTCTCTTCTACTCTGCCTCATCGCCATCACAAAAGTGCCTCAAACTCACCCTGACTCTGTCTGGAGTATGCCTTGACCTTGCTCCAACCTTGTCTCGACCCACAAACTTCAACCCTCAACTCAGCCTCGCATCTGCAGTGACCATTTACCATAATACTTTACAGAAAAAAGTGTTATCAATAAAGTATTTAGTTGTATTTCTTGCTTTGGGAACCACCAGTAAGCTGTCACCTGCCTTCATCAGTGCCATCTTAAAAAGGCACTGTCTTAATGACAGCGAGACACAGCAATGCACAGTAAGACAGCTAGCACAACAATGCAGAGTATGACAGCGAGACACAGCAATGCAGAGTATGACAGCGAGACAGCAATGCAGAGTATGACAGTGAGACACAGCAATGCAGAGTATGACAGCGAGACAGCAATGCAGAGTATGACAGCGAGACAGCAATGCAGAGTATGACAGTGAGACACAGCAATGCAGAGTATGACAGTGAGACACAGCAATGCACAGTATGACAGTGAGACAGCAATGCAGAGTATGACAGTGAGACACAGCAATGCAGAGTATGACAGCGAGACAGCAATGCAGAGTATGACAGTGAGACACAGCAATGCAGAGTATGACAGCGAGACAGCAATGCAGAGTATGACAGTGAGACACAGCAATGCACAGTATGACAGTGAGACACAGCAATGCACAGTATGACAGCGAGACAGCAATGCAGAGTATGACAGTGAGACACAGCAATGCAGAGTATGACAGCGAGACAGCAATGCAGAGTATGACAGTGAGACACAGCAATGCACAGTATGACAGTGAGACACAGCAATGCAGAGTATGACAGCGAGACAGCAATGCAGAGTATGACAGCGAGACAGCAATGCAGAGTATGACAGTGAGACACAGCAATGCACAGTATGACAGTGAGACACAGCAATGCACAGTATGACAGTGAGACACAGCAATGCAGAGTATGACAGCCATTGAATAGTTGAAGGGCACAGTGGAGAATGGAAGACTCCAAATTTTATTTCAATAATCATGGATATCCTAATCAAAAAAGCAAATGACAGAAGGGATGTTCAGTGTGCCAAATAATCCAAGGGACTAGCAAAGGCCACCCAAGAAAGAACCTGTCAGGAAGTGACTCTAGCTGTCTCTTTTAGATGTGGGAGCAACTTATTTCAATAACTGGATCAGGGATTGATGTACTAATAAATTATAACCAGCCTGGTTATTCTGCAAAGGCAGATGTAAGGGATTATTACTGTGATCTGGTCTCCTTTGACTGACTTGTAGACCTATATTGTTGTAAAGAATTGTGGTGTAGAGAAGTTCACTTGGTCTGCATTAGGGATTAGGATTTTAGCAGGTTCCTTATAAAGACTCCGTGATGAAACCTGAAATAGACAATACAAACTACGCTGTGCTCATTTGCATTGTGGAAAGATAGAAATGTTTAGGTTTTGTTGGGACTTCCCTGGCTTATTTGACTTAGGTCCTGCCTCTCCTGATCCTGGTGTTCTTCAGAATGTTACTTAGGTTCTGGATCAGCATGCTTTTCTTCCTCTTGTACTGACTGCCAGCCTCAGATAGTTAAGTTGTGCATTACCAGTACAATGTAGTTATGGAGCACACGACAGTAAGCCATTGTTCCTCTTGGGAAAATGCTTTACGGTTTTCCTAGACTGATGCAGAACACTGGAGTATCATTTTAGAAGACAAAAAACCATGTTCCATAACTTGGACTTCTGTGTATTGTTACTCAGTCGATGTGGCCGGTTGGTAAGTAGTATGAGGAACTGGGAAGGTTAGGAGCATTCCACATGGCTGAGAATTCATCCCTCCAAGATGCACCGGAAGCAGAAAATAACCATTAGCTCAGTCTTCCTGAGGATGAAGGCACAATATGAAGTTTCTAGAAACATGGCAAAGACAATGAAGAAATTCTTCTGATGATCCAAGTTCCCAAAATGTTAAAGGGGTAGAAATATTTTCTGTTCATGAAAAGGTCTATGTTTTTAGTTAGGAATTTATGTGTTCTTGCATGAGAAACCAGCAATTCTGGCAAATCCCATGATATAGGATGTCACCAGTTGGTTAGTGGAATCAAAGCATATGTAATCACTTCTCCATAATTATAGAGACCTTCCTCTTTCAGCTGTGAGTCATGTCAAAGATCTGCTGGGTGGCTTGGAAAGATCCTGTGGGGTGAAGATGGGAACCATGTAGCCTTGATTTTCTGGAAGAGAAAAGTCCAGGCATTAGAGTGTTGCTGAATGTCTTCCCAATGAATTTCGTATCCCTTGGAAAACCTAAGCCTGTGAATTCCTTGTCCACCATAGGGGTCTTGGCAGCAAGTGGCACCTCTGAAGACTGTGTGAGTGAGTAAACCTTTTGCAGCTGGGCATGCCTTTGCTTTCAACTCCAAGTTCTCAGACCTATTATTTGGCCACTCACTACCATTATAACATCCCTTGTAATGGGTGACTAAGAGTTGTGTCATCACTGAAGAATTGATTGATTATGTTAGCAGCTATATGATGAATAAAGCACTCCATATTGGTTGAATCACACTGTGTAGATCTTTGAGAAATGTTTGACAATCCTGTAGTCAGTCTAATACTTCCCAATCAAATATCCTGTAATGTCAAGTGAGTGTTTCTTGAGTAACAGAAAAGAAGACAAGGAGGCACAATGTAGTCCCAATTAATCTACTTTCAGTGCTAATGTATTAAAGAATGTAGTATCAGCTATACGGTGCTAATATTTCACTTAAATCTTACATATCACAAATGTTCTTTCTGTGATTATTTTAACTACAAAGATGAATAACTAGCCAAATAAAATATTTTACTGAAATTCAAAGAGAAGATAATACTCCAATAATTGTCCAAATATCGCTAATAATTTTCCTGATCTTTGAACTAGATCCATACTTGTTATTATACAGATTGTATCTGAATTGAATTGCTAACACCTTCATGAATTGAAAGCCTGTCTCTTCGCCTATTCTTAATTAAACCCCTAACTATGATTCCATTTACAGATTACAGAATGAGATAAAATGCATATGAGTAGTTTAGTGTGTCATGTGTGATGCCCAGCAGAGGTACCGGACTGATGATGCTAATGAGGGAGATAAGAAAGACAATGGAGAAACATTCAAAATGCTAATAAGGGAGAGGAGAGGGATTAACGGGAAAGGAACACAATTCAGTTATTGACAGACCGGTTGCTTTGAACCTGAACTGTTTGAAGTTTGATGGACAGATGATACCCTAGCAGGGGGATAAAAGGAGTAGGTTTGCTAAGGCACGAACACACCACGAGACCCTGGAAAGAGTAGTGTGCCCCCACAAGTTGGTGAGAGTTTGGAGGTCCGGTTCATGGGAACCAACCAGAAGCTCACAGGGTGTAAAGGTATGATCGGTGGGAACCTGGGGTGTGTATCCGCCCTTGCCTGGGTGCTGGGTTCACTGCGGAAGAACGATCGTATCCGGAAAGGAGGGGTCACAGTCAGTGACCACAGCGGGATAGAAGACATCAAAGATCTGCCTGAACCAAATTGCGAAGACATCAAAAAGGTCTGCGGAAACCAAATTGCATCTCTCTCTCTCTCTCTCTCTCTCTCTCTCTCGCTCTCTCCAACATTATGACAACAGCGATTACTGCGAACTGCACTAAACTGAACTGAACTCTGCTTCACTTAAGACTGATCATTTTACCCCTCGACTACGATAGAGCTTTGTTGATTCCTATTACCCTAGTTCTGTGTATACGTGTGTATTATCATTGCTAACCTGTTAGATTTATATCCTTACAATTAGTGTACTGTGTTACTTATTTCTTTAATAAAACTTTATTAGTTACTAGTAATCCAGACTCCAACGAGTGTTCCATTTCTGCTGGTTTGGCAACCCAGTTACGGGGTACGTAACAAGTGGCACAGCTCTTAGAGCTGTTAGTAAATATATTTAAGACAAGGTTGGATAGATTTTTGCATTGTAGGGGAATTAAGGGTTATAGGGAAAAGGCAGGTAGGTGGAGATGAGTCCATGGTCAGACCAGCCATGTTCTTATTGATGGCAGAGCAGGCTGAATGGCCAGATGGCTTCTTGCCGCTCCAATTTTTTTCGTTCTTCTGTTCGGTGAGTCATAGAAGTGAGCTGAATGAGCAATGGCTGAGAGTAGTGATGCAGTACTTGGTAATGGAAATATTTTCATGTGCTGTTGATGTTGAACCACATGCAAGGTCATTAAACACCTTGTGGCACTGGGTCAGCTGACACCTCAAATGTTTACCAATTATCATTCACCTTAAACTTCAAAGGCTTTCTGTTAACATGAGATGTAGAGACAGAAATAGCACTAATCAAACACAAATAAAGAATACTTAACAGATGTTACCAAAAGAAACAGAAAAATAAGCCCAATTGCTCTAGAATTTTTATTCAGATTCTATCTTGTCTCCTTTGGCTAATATATATTTTCATTTCTCTCCCACACGCTGCGTGGCACAGTGGTTGTGCAGCTACTCCAGAGTCCAATATATGGTCCTGACCTCGGCTGCTATTCATTTGGAGTTCACACAATCATGTGTTTCCCAGGATACTCTGGCTTTTTCCAATGTCGCAACGGCATGCCAATGGTTTGGTTGCCTATTGCAAATTGTCCCAGATGTAAGCAGATAGAGGAAGAGTCAAAGGGAGTTGATGAAAATATGAGAAATAATAGTTTACAGGGAAATATAAGAAGGAAAATGGAACCTTCTTTCTGACTAGTATAAATCCAGAAATGTTAAACCATTTTTAGAACATAGAAAAACATCGAAAATCTACATCACATTACAGGCCCTTCAGCCCACAATATTGTGCCAACCATGTAACCTACTCTAGAAGCTGCCTAGAATTTCTCTATCACATAGTCCTCTATTTTTCTAAACTCCATGTACCTATCTAAGAGTCTCTTAAAAGACCCTATTGCAACCACCTCTACTGCCTTCGCTAGCAGTGCATTCCACATGCCCACCACACTCTGTGTGAAAAACTTACCTCTGACATCCCCCTTGTAGCTACTTTCAAGTATCTTAAAACTATGGCCCTTTGTGTTAGCCATTTCAGCCCTGGGAAAAAGCCTCTGGCTATCCACACAATCAATGCCTCTCATCTTATACACCTCTATCAGGTCACTTCTCACCCTCCGTCGCTCCAAGGAGAAAAGGCCAAGTTCACTCAACCTATTCTCATAAGGCATTCTCTCCAATCCAGGCAACATCTTTGTAAGTCTCCTTTGCATCTTCTCTATAGCATCCACATCCTTCATGTAATGAGGTGACCAGAACTGAGCACAGTGCTCCAAGTGGGGTCTGACAAAGGTTTTATATAGCTGTAACATTGCCTCATGTTTCTTGAATTCAATCCCATGGTTGATGAAGGCCAACACACCATACACATTCTTAACACTGTCAACCTGTGCAGTAACTTTGAGTGTCCTATGGACGTAGACCCCAAGATCTCACTGATGTTCCACACTGCCAAGAGTCTTACCATTAATATTATATTCTGTCTTCAAACTGGACCTACCAAAATGAACCACTTCACACTTATCTGGGTTGAACTCTATCTGCCACTTCTCAGCTCAATTCTGCATCCTATTGATGTTCCACTGTAACCTCTGACAACCCTTCAAATTTTTAATAGACTTTAGACAGAATTCTTTAGTCTTAAGTGTTTTGGAATATTATAATGACTTTATCTCAAATTTCTTCCTCTATTTTATTTGGATATTCCAGGTGAAAAGCCATTACATTATTCTCTTAACAACACACATCAAAGTTGCTGGTGAACGCAGCAGGCCAGGCAGCATCTGTAGGAAGAGGTGCAGTCGACGTTTCAGGCCGAGACCCTTCGTCAGGACTAACTGAAGGAAGAGTGAGTAAGGGATTTGAAAGTTGGAGGGGGAGGGGGAGATCCAAAATGATAGGAGAAGACAGGAGGGGGAGGGATGGAGCCAAGAGCTGGACAGGTGATTGGCAAAAGGGGATACGAGAGGATCATGGGACAGGAGGTCCAGGAAGAAAGACAAGGGGGGGGGACCCAGAGGATGGGCAAGAGGTATATTCAGAGGGACAGAGGGAGAAAAAAGAGAGTGAGAGAAAGAATGTGTGCATAAAAATGAGTAACAGATGGGATACGAGGGGGAGGTGGGGCCTTAGCGGAAGTTAGAGAAGTCGATGTTCATGCCATCAGGTTGGAGGCTACCCAGATGGAATATAAGGTGTTGTTCCTCCAACCTGAGTGTGGCTTCATCTTTACAGTAGAGGAGGCCGTGGATGGACATGTCAGAATGGGAATGGGATGTGGAATTAAAATGTGTGGCCACTGGGAGATCCTGCTTTCTCTGGCGGACAGAGCATAGATGTTCAGCAAAGCGGTCTCCCAGTCTGCGTCGGGTCTCGCCAATATATAAAAGGCCACATTGGGAGCACCGGACGCAGTATATCACCCCAGTCGACTCACAGGTGAAGTGTTGCCTCACCTGGAAGGACTGTTTGGGGCCCTGAATGGTGGTAAGGGAGGAAGTGTAAGGGCATGTGTAGCACTTGTTCTGCTTACACGGATAAGTGCCAGGAGGGAGATCAGTGGGGAGGGATGGGGGGTACAAATGGACAAGGGAGTTGTGTAGGGAGTGATCCCTGCGGAATGCAGAGAGAGGGGGGGAGGGAAAGATGTGCTTAGTGGTGGGATCCTGTTGGAGGTGGCGGAAGTTACAGAGAATAATATGTCGGACCCAGGGGCTGGTACCTTATATTCCGTCTGGGTAGCCTCCAACCTGATGGCATGAACATCGACTTCTCTAACTTCCGCTAAGGCCCCACCTCTCCCTCGTATCCCATCTGTTACTCATTTTTATGCACACATTCTTTCTCTCACTCTCTTTTTTCTCCCTCTGTCCCTCTGAATATACCTCTTGCCCATCCTCTGGGTACCCCCCCCCCCTGTCTTTCTTCCTGGACCTCCTGTCCCATGATCCTCTCGTATCCCCTTTTGCCAATCAACTGTCCAGCTCTTGGCTCCATCCCTCCCCCTCCTGTCTTCTCCTATCATTTTGGATCTCCCCCTCCCCCTCCAACTTTCAAATCCCTTACTCACTCTTCCTTTAGTTAGTCCTGACGAAGGGTCTCGGCCTGAAACGTCGACTGCACCTCTTCCTACAGATGCTGCCTGGCCTGCTGCATTCACCAGCAACTTTGATGTGTGTTGCTTGAATTTCCAGCATCTGCAGAATTCCTGTTGTTTACATTATTCTCTTAACATTTTTAGAATTCTTTGCACCAATGGTAGTTTACCCTCTTGCAATTTTTTAAAAAACATATACAAAGTACTCTTTTAACAGATTTGACACTCTTAGTATTCATTAAAATGTCATATATATTTGAGATTAATTAACTTACACTTTGCTATTCTCTTTTGCTGAACATAAATAAATGTTTTTATATGAGGTCTCATAAAGGGAGGTTTTTTTCATTCTTCATATTTTTTCATTGGTCAGCTTATTAATTCCCTTGTTTGCCTTTGAGGGTTTTTGTAGCTTCTCAAATCCAAGGACTTCTACAAACTTAGGTCTGTCTGCAGGGTCATCATAAGGGTTTAGTCTTTGAATAGAACTACACTGCATTAACATGGGATGGCTAAATAAACAATAGCAGTAGGCTTGTGTGTGCCTGCTGTCATTTTTCATCCTGATATAAAACAGTTGTATTCACAAAGTCTATGACATACATGCAATTGACGCATTGTTTGTGAATAAATAATTTGCCTGCATATGTTAGCGACAATTGTAAAATCTGGTTTCTTGATTTAACACATCCCACCATTTATTAACTGCCAAAACATTTATTAGTTTGTGAAACCACGTGTATCTCAAGGTGCATGAATTGGCATGAAGTCTACAAAATACAATCCTTAAGCCTGTGATGCTGAGATCAGATGAATAATATGATTGCTCACAAACAATTTATTTTCTATTACGAAACATAAACAGCTATCAGTTTCAGAATCAAAAATCATGAGTTCACAGATGACAAAGATTTGATTCTGTTCATGGGTGGTAGGAGGAATTCAAGTTGGACCTAGTTCTGTGACGATTGAATTCTGTTTATATTTATGCTTTAAATTCAGATCTCTTTTCTCCGTGCATCCATCCCCACCTCTACCATTACTATTGCAGTGTGAACTGACTTTGAAGAAGTTCCCAGATTTGATTGCCTTCTCTCAGAAGACCGCTCACACTCAACTAATTGAATGGTGGTTCCTCACTGAACATTGCTGCTGGAACAGCTCATCTGTCTTGCCATTCCAACTTGGAGTAGGTGTCAATCCTCTGCCTACTCAAAGCATTGCAGTTAATTTTGACATGCGTATGAACCCACAAACAAATTAAGAGCAGGAATAAATCATTCAGTTTCTCAAGTATATCTAGTACTTAATAAAATCAATGTTGACTTAATGGTATAGTCAGCTAAGTATTTTCATCTGTCAATTGTAAACTTCATCGGCTTGTGTTTCAACTATCTATCTATCTCTGCCTTAAAAAGTATTCAAACACCCTGCTTCATCCTTCCTTCAGACTCAGGAGATGTATGTTTGTATTTCCCCTGTCATCATCTGAATCATTCACTCTTCAACAAAATGTCCTGCCAGCATACGTACAAGGGAATCAAAATGATAGGCAGGAAATAAGCTATGAAGGTGACATAATTAGCATCCTTATATGACCTTCACAACCTACTTCCATACCTATCTTTGTGTCATCAGCAAATTTAACAAACATGCCTTCCAAACTTGCTTCTATTTAATTCATAGAAATTAACTATACCAGTTCTAACTGTCTTGATTAAAGGCTGAAGAGGTTTTTGTTGCCTTGCACAAGTGCTGGCAGATTGGTATTCAGAAGTTTGATAGTCATAAGGTATTGTTGTCCATCAGACATTGTCTGTATTTTACAGTGGAGTCTATCGGTTCTAACTGTAGTCTCTTGTTCACTTCCAAATCTCCAAACATTTTTTTTTCTGTGGTCTTTTTACAGTCAACGTTTTGTACATCTTTGTCTTTTAAAGTCATACATTGACTAGATGTGCTTCAACAATGTTCCATTCTAGAAATACAGAATTCCAGCCATCAATCTACGTGGAAGGAATTGGACTAATCAAGCTGTATTTCATTACCATGAAAATTCCCAAATGTAAAATTCTGCAGGGATGCCATTGAACAATTCCACAAAGTCCCCAACGTTACTGTGAAAGTCATGGCAGATTTTTACAAAGGAATATCAGTGCCTTGACATTGGGAAGAAGAGAAGGTTTTAGAGTTCTGAAGACTAAGAATCACTGCAACTATTATTTTTTCCTGACATGTAAGCACCAACTCACTGAAAGATGAAAATGAAAACTGCCTTCTCCACAACACTGAAAGCGAACATGAAAGGGTTTTAGAACAAAAGAATTTGAATCCTGTTGCAGAACAAGTGCAATATAAATGTAATCTCTGAATTTATAATAAGATAATTTATTTGCTTACAATCTTACAACATCACTATCGAAGATTCTGTCAAATCCTTCAGGAGGATTGTGTTTCACTTGTCATCATCTGTATCATTCACCTTACTTCAAAATATTATTACAGTTATATTACCATCTTTTCCCTGGATATACAAACATCTATGTTTTCATAAATAGATAATCAGCATTCATTCATATCAGACTCTGGGTAACATGAATCTTTCTGTAAGTCTTACGTGGTTCCAAACTTACACCAGAGATAGTTTATCCCATTATGCAGCCATCTTTTCTGCCTGGGTATCCAACCAAGCTATGCAAGTGAGCCAATGATAGGATTTGTGTTTGGATCTTTAATAAATGAGGGATACACCTTTCACAACTTTATGATCAGCTGGGAAAATTTATGAACAGGGTGTTTTGATTTCCATGACACATATTTACATTATAACCTTTCCAAAACTAGGGGCGTTTAAATGATTATCAATAAACTCAGTTTTTGGAGAATTTTGGAGAAGCCTTTTTTCTCAGAGGGAGATCAGAATATGGAACATTATATCAGTTGGAGTCGGTGAGGTGAAGGTTTGAATGGAATAAAAGGATATGTCAATATGAGGAATTATGTCACTGGGATGGAAAAGTAATTAAGTGGAGATACATGCTTGCACAGACTGGGTAAATCAAATGCCCTGTTTCATTGTTAAATTCAAAGCAAACACTTTCCTGAGAACTGTACAGTAAAATAATACCACTCTTTCACTTGGCGAGTATTTCATCACTGAAAATTATTTTGGATTTTGATAATTTCTTCACTAAAATGTGATCTATATGGATTTTAGTAAGGCATTTGATAAGGTTCCACACAGTAGGCTTATTCAGAAAGTTAGAAGGCATGGGATCCAGGGAAGTTTGGCCAGGTGGATTCAGAATTGGCTTGCCTGCAGAAGGCAGAGGGTGGTGGTGGAGGGAGTACATTCAGATTGGAGGATTGTGACTAGTGGTGTCCCACAAGGATCTGTTCTGGGACCTCTACTTTTCGTGATTTTTATTAACGACCTGGATGTGGGGGTAGAAGGGTGGGTTGGCAAGTTTGCAGATGACACAAAGGTTGGTGGTGTTGTAGATAGTGTAGAGGATTGTCAAAGGTTGCAGAGAGACATTGACAGGATGCAGAAGTGGGCTGAGAAGTGGCAGATGGAGTTCAACCCGGAGAAGTGTGAGCTGGTACACTTTGGAAGGACAAACTCCAAGGCAGAGTACAAAGTAAATGGCAGGATACTTGGTAATGTGGAGGAGCAGAGGGATCTCGGGGTACATGTCCACAGATCCCTGAAAGTTGCCTCACAGGTGGATAGGGTAGTTAAGAAAGCTTATGGGGTGTTAGGTTTCATAAGTCGAGGGATAGAGTTTAAGAGTCGCGATGTAATGATGCAGCTCTATAAAACTCTGGTTAGGCCACACTTGGAGTACTGTGTCCAGTTCTTTTCACCTCACTATAGGAAGGATGTGGAAAGATTGGAAAGGGTACAGAGGAGATTCAGGATGCTGCCTGGTTTAGAAAGTATGCATTATGATCAGAGATTAAGGGAGCTAGGGCTTTACTCTTTGGAGAGAAGGAGGATGAGAGGAGACATGATAGAGGCGTACAAGATAATAAGAGGAATAGATAGAGTGGATAGCCAGTGCCTCTTCCCCAGGGCACCACTGCTCAATACAAGAGGACATGGATTTAAAGTAAGGGGTGGGAAGTTCAAGGGGGATATTAGAGGAAGGTTTTTTACTCAGAGAGTTGTTGGTGCATGGAATGCACTGCCTGAGTCAGTGGTGGAGGCAGATACACTAGTGAAGTTTAAGAGACTACTGGATAGGTATATGGAGGAATCTAAGGTGGGGGCTTTTCTGGGAGGCAGGGTTTGAGGGTCGGCACAACATTGTGGGCCGAAGGGCCTGTACTGTGCTGTATTATTCTATGTTCTATGTTAAAAGGTCCCTGCTGTCAAAAATGTTTATTACACAAATGAAGTAAAAGACCTTAGCAATACTCAAATAATAAAACTATCAACCATCCTGGAGCCCAAGGATGATTAAACAGAATTATCATGAGCGTGATCTATATTGGTGTTAAAACTGAGTCTGTGGACTTCTGGAGCTAATTGATTTTGAGTGATTTTATGTTTCATTAGTTGCTACACTGGTAGAATATTGGGCATTGTAAATATTCTTAGGACAGTCAAAGTATTTTTGTATGGAGTCAATAACTGACATTTTCCTGAGTGGGAAATAGTTATATTTATTTTTAAAAATCATATAAAATATTATATTTCTTAAATATTATATAAAATAGCTGATGACACTGGAAGTGTTGAAGATTGGTGAATTCAGTTAGTCAGTCTTTAGATCCTGAAAGCAGAGCTTAGTGATATGTATGCTACTGGGAATGGCATTCTAAAATATTTAAAAAGCATTAAATGAAACAATTAAATATAAATTACTAATATTTTATCAAAAAATAAAGCTAACTAAAACATATTAAAGTAAGTAATGATGTTAAAATAAATAATTAATTCATACTTTAGTACACCAGCCACACAGCAAACACCAACATTTGGTCAAATATTTAAATGCACATAAAAGAGCAATTTGTGTCTGCGTAAAATTAAGTTCATATTGACTCAAATAGTCATACACATGTAGTCGGAGTTTTTTATTCAACAAAAAACAAGGTGTACAAATATTCCTCATCAATACATTCAATCCCCTAAATGTTTACATGTGAATTACACTTTGACCTTTCTTTTCTCCTCTCTGCATTCCAAGTCGAGAGTGATAAATGACATTAAATCATTTCTACTGATTGTTTCCATCTTATCACTAATTACTTTTAGATGACCTGTTCTTATGCTCAGGAGCTATTATTTTACACTGATTTCAAACATCCTTCAGTCGTAAGCTTAGTCTGCAAAGGGTTAACCCCTGCAATAAAATCCTACTTATCCCACACTTTGGGCAATATTTGGAGATGCAGCAAGGATCGTTTGGAAAGTTATTTCTATGAAAATCTGTAAGAATTTGAAGCACTTGTAAGTGATTGAGATGACCAGTTTGTTCATGTAGATCTTTACAAGCAAAAGTACCTCTAGGTCAATTAAACCTTCTGACAAATTCCAGCTAATCTACAAATTCATCAATATTACATTTTATTTTCTCATTATATTAAAAATCCATAGAATTAACTCTCACAAAAATATCACAAGATCAAAAGAAAAGGCCGATTTTGCATGTGTAAAATATATTTTACTGTTTTATTCTAGAAGCCTTTGCAGTTTTTTTGAAGAGACATACCATGTTCGAGGACCTTTTCAAGTAATTTATGTACAAGCAAAGGAGGCAATTTAACATAGAGAGCTGGGAGTAGTTAAAAAGAGGGAACTCCATTTCCTGCCAACATTTTCTGCCTATTTACAATTTTATTGCTGTGAGTTATTGTGGAAGATAAGCCTATCTCTGGATTTCTTGCAGGAGTTTCATAAATAAATAATCCAGTATCAAGTTCCTTTGCATTAATGGAACCCTTATAAATTCGTAACCTTCTAAGATAGTAACATAGTGACTGGCTTGAGTGGTAAAATCAGAAGTAACTTTACCCAAGGTACAACACCAACCTCCAAGACTCAGGGTAACCACTCAGGGCAAGATGCAGTACCCTCACAATGCCCACCTCCTACAATCAAATGTTGCTACCATGCATCTTTTTCTATTGCCAGTGAATAGCCTCTAGACGAATTGTATACACAAGAGATTCTGCAGAAATTGGAGATCCAGAGGAACACAATGCTCCAAAATGCTGGAGGAACTCAGCAGGCCAGCAGTTTGGGTTTGATCCTCTAGATTACTTGACCTTTGTCTGTCTATCTACCTTCCAGTTGGTACTTCCCACTGGGAAGGGTTGAGGCATGCAAGAACAAAACTCTCTCTGCTCACCCAGTTCCTACGTGCTGTTGAAAATGGATCTGCAGGATGTTATACGTGAAACTGTATAATTTATCTCTCTAAATTTCTCTATAATTTGGCCCTATAAATTTAGATAGGTAGATGCATGAGAGGGGTACGGTCCATGTGCAAATTGATGGGACTAGGCAGAATAACAGTTCAGCTGGTTCAGCATGGACTAGATGGATTGAAGGGTGTTTCTGTTCTATATTATTCTATGACTATCCCAAATTTAAGAACATTGTCACATCAGTCCAGAATTTTGAATAGACAAGTCTAAAAGGCAAAAATAAATCTGCTTAAAAGAAAGCCCAAGAATTTTGAAGTATGGCAAAACTCTCTTCCAAAAACTGTGTTAGTTTTTAAGAACTATTTGTTTCCAAAGTTACTTGATAATTGTTTTTTTTTCTCCCAGAATGGAATGAGATAGACATCATTGTGGGTGTGAAATTCAACCAGAAATTTAATTGTTGCAATTCACCTTTCCACACCTGTGTTTTTCATATCTGTAACACACAGGACATTGAGCCAAACTATCTTTACCAAAGCCGTTGTTGATCATCCCTGAGACAGCTTGGTCTTCCCAACACAGCACTGGAATGAGACTCTTGTGTTATGTCTCATGAAGCTTTAGTCTTTCAGCTACCTACCTCCCTAAAGAGATTGAACAAATCCTTTATCCTCCTGCCTCTCTCCTGATAGCCTAGTCTCAAGCCCAACAGACTTCTACTCTTGTCACTTGTTTGATCTGCAACCACCAGACCAATCTTGCTCACTATCCCCACCTTGAAACCTCCACCCGGCCACATGACTCACTCAGCGACCTGCTGGCTACCGGCCTTTTCTGTTCCCCTTGCCCCAGTGCTCCTGAAGCCTGTAGAGCAGAGCAGAAAGCCGAAGGCCGAAACAGTCTTTGGAGAGCGGATATTTCAGCCACTGAGTGTGCTCTGCAGTTGAACTACATTTTCTAACCCACAGATTTGGAATTCTGAAACTGAAATTGATAAATAGACTACCAACTAAACATTTCCTATTGATGAAGACAGGGTGGGAAAAAAAAAGCGAGAAAAGGTATAAATATGTAAAAGCCAATTGAGAAAGTGCCTTCAATCACTGACAATGAGACAATTAAAAGAGTCCAAAATTCAACTCAGAGCAATCTATCGTACACTTAGATAATGAGCACTCAGTGATTGTAGACTGTGGAACATGCTTACTGTTATGATGTCCAGGATGTTGAATGTTCTGGAACGTACGAAGCTGCAGAGAGCAGTGGGCTCTGTCTAATTTGTCGCGGGTATGTCCCTCCCCACCACTGGCAATGGCAGGAGGTGCTGCCTCAAGAAGGAGACATGCAAAATGCAACACCACACTTTCATTGCGTTGCTACCATTGGGCAGGGGTTACAGAGGCCTGAAGTCACACACCACTAGGTTCAATAACGGCTACTTCCCTTTAACCATTTGGTTCTTGAACCAACTGGCATGACCCTAATCACTACAGATCAACAACACTATGACCACTTTGCACTAAAAGTGTGTTTTTCCTTGTGAAACATATTTAAATTATGTTTTTTTTCTCGTGAATGAAGCTTATATGTTGCCATTGGCTGTAATAAACCAAATGACCTGATATTTTACTGTAAATTCAATGCAAACATCTTCCTGAAAACTGTGATGTTGCTGTAAGCTTTTCATTTCATCTGTACATACACTCGACTTTTGACTTTCAATTTGCTAGGAGTTTTCAGACAAGACTGACAATGGGACTGTATCATGGAACATAGGAGGTGAAAAAGTCCTGCTGGAAAATGCAAGTTAATGCTCCATGTTAGTTGTTGCAACCTAACTGCAAATTTCAGGTGTAATTAGAGGAAATCTTGCATTATGTGTGTTTCTCCAAGATATCATTAAGCAGTGAGTAGTCTAACTAAACAAGGGCTGCTCAGGAAAGAG
Organism: Mobula birostris; assembly: GCF_030028105.1. Classification (NCBI taxonomy): domain Eukaryota; kingdom Metazoa; phylum Chordata; class Chondrichthyes; order Myliobatiformes; family Myliobatidae; genus Mobula; species Mobula birostris. Next base: position 57,384,083 of record NC_092386.1, on the reverse strand, counting down.
GGCTGGCACAAGTAAAGTCAGCTCTGACCCTTAACAATCTGCATTCTGGACCAGCATCAGTGAGAGCCTTCTCAGAATTGAGTCCTCTCCTGAGATGCTACCTGCTGGTCACAATCAAGTAGGTCAATTTCCAGTCCTCCGAGTGGTGAACTGCAACAGGGTCACGAAGCAACAGTTAAAGGATGTTCAGTCAAAATTTAATCCAAGTTTTGTTTAGGCCTGAGGATGCAGCCAACAGTCTGTAACTTTGCATCAGTTTCTATATGCAAGTCAATTTTTTTGGCCCCTGTCTCGAAAAGCAACAAAATTCATTCTGTTAAAATTTAGCTGGAAAGATGATTCAGAATTCTTAAGGAATGATCTCAGTAGATTGCTGTCAGTATAATTTGTGATTAATTATGTCTTAGTTCTGAGTGACATTCAGTGTTGTTTTCACTTTTCATGTTCAGAGAAAACCTTTTGGACAGCAACTAAATATTTTAAATATGTTTAACAATTCAATTAATTTCTTCCTTCATTCACCAATTCTCTATTCTTTCCCTTCTTGGGTGCTGAACAAGTTACAGACGAGTCGAGAATAACATCTATATTATCCAAAGTTATAGTTTGCTGATAAATCCTTAAGTACTAAAATATCTGATCCATTATTTAACATTGTGCTCAGGGCAATTATACTTACCTTATGAATCCAATCTGACTGATCTAATTATAGGAAAAATATGAAGCAGAAATGTTTCAGTGTAAAACAGTTGATGCTTCTTCCAAGGAGGTTGACGCATTTCAACACCTACTCAAGTGCAAATTGTAGAGGATCTGTGGAATGGGAATGACGCCCTGAAGCACTAACCTTTTCTCGTTCCACAGACGCTGACTGAGCTGCTGAGTGTTCTTAGTATTTTCTGGTTTTATATCATAGACATATCCTTTTTGATTACCACCCACCGCCTAACCCTGTTCATTCTCTCCTCCTCTGTCCCTGTGCCAGTTTTCAGTCCTATGGCTGGCAGCTATGACTCTCTCACATAGGATGTGAGAAGAATCCAATTCTTCACAAGCAGTGAGACATTCCTGAGGAGAGAAATAGAACAATGCAAAGGTGGCTGGCAAAATATTGAAAACAACCATTCCAAAAAAGATAAGTGTTTTCAGTTTGAACAAACTACATGCAAGAATAGTCAATAATCTGCACAGTTCTATGAAAATGCTGAGGGGATTGATAACAGTTTAAATGGAAGCATTTTATCCTACTTTGTTTGATTGATCACAGGATTATGATTTGGAAACTTTTTGAGAAGCTGTCTGTGCCAATTAAACTACAAGTACAGACAGAAACAACATTTCATGGGAGAGTAATGATGTTGGAAATGAACAGTCTATCTGTCTCATTCATCTCAGTGCAGATTCTTGGCTTTGTTGTGACTAAGTTTCAGACTAAGGAATTGAAAACAGCAAGACAATGGGCATTGGGTTGTTGTGAGATAAGAAACTCTGGAATATCTCCAGTGGCATCCAAGGCCTCAATATCAGGCAAAAGAGCAAGTCATTACTATGGTAAGAACCAAAGGTCTGGGTTAGAGTTGTAAAATACCTATGTGAGAAGACTAGGCCTTGAAAACAATGTCTGAAAACTTTCAGGGGCAATTAATTCCACACTCTTCTCTGTCTGATTGGCTCAGCTGAGGTTTGAGGAAGCCCAACTTCTGAAAGATTTGTGTAAAGACATATAAAAGAAGAAACATTGAATACTTTGTCAGCAATAATCCAGAAACAATTATGAAAGAAGCAGGAACCTGAATTCAGAACTCAAAGCAGACTATGACCCAGTGGAGTGAGTTTCACCAGTTCATCATTGTAATGTCATTGTAAGCTGTAAGGGTTAATCGAATGCCTGCATACCTTAAGTGATCTGGGTATTATTAAAGATTGAGTTACGGTATACCAAATTTTAGTTTGAATATCTAAACTGTCATCCACGTGATTGGCCCTCAGAAGAGGCAGAAGGAAAACAGGTATTTGATGAAACATTTCTAACTTTTGCTGAAGTCATGGACTTGAAATGTTAACTCTGTTTCTTTCTCCTACACTGCCTGTTACCTGCACTTTATGTTCAGCACTTTCAGTTTGTTTAAACCAGATGTTGAAGTAATGCACGTGATTGAGTTACAGTATACCAAATTTTAGTTTGAATATTTAAACTGTCATCATTGCTTCTCCATCCAATTAGAAACAATGAACTTAAGATCAATTTCTTGAAATACTGGAGACAGAAGCCAAGTTAACATTTGTTTACCATATTTGGGTTGAAACTATATTTAGGCAATTTAATCCTAATTTGAGTTCCAGAATAAATAATGGGCTCAGAGTGTTACTGAAGTACAATCTTAATAGCAGATGTAGATTGATTAATTTTGGCTAGGCTTCACTAGGAAGATTCTGTTTGGAAGAAAATTTAACTTTGGTTACTGGAGCTAAATGGTTCCAAGAGTAACAGCTGCTGCTAGTATTGGACATTCAATTCTAATTAAATCAATGTTAATGAATGTTAGAAAATCAGTGTAACCCACAGCCAATGCTTAGAGTTAGTAATGATTGAGTAAATTTCTTCTCCCCACCTTTTAATCAACTCAAAGAAGCAGCATGTTATGGCATTAGAATTTTGTCTGCATTTTATTCTACACATTGATGGTGTTCTGAATTTTGTAAGTTAGCAGTATGACTATTAAGTGTAGCCAATATAAACAGATCACAGAGGCATTTTAATTATATATTTGTATGTCATCTGCCAGTATACAGTCAGAATGTCTGCAAGCTCTAATTCAGATTTCATTGGCATCTGAGCATAATTAGTGTTCCATATAGGTATTCTTGAACCTCTATGAAGTGAATAGCAGAGCTTCTTAATTTACAGTGGAGCAAAATATAGTGGAGATGTAGTTCCTCAGGCCATCTCCCAGTCTGCTGTCATAACATCAGCAGTTCTGTTTATGTACACAGTGTTCCCAGCAAACTTCCAATACCACACAATTACACAGCAAGAAAATCCTTGTAGAAATTCATCACAAGCTAGTGTCAGATCATTTTGCAGAATCAATGCAAATAGAACCATTTTGAATTTACCAGCCATATGCAGTGACTTTCATATTGGCTTGTATTAACATTAAGAATCTCATGCTTATATGCTTATATACCCAAGGCTGATTTCAGACTAATTTCGCTGCAGATCAATTTCTTAAGCATCGAATGTTGATCTTGTATTCTTTGAGACATCATTTAAAACATAAAAACTACCTGGAACAGTTAATGCAACTAACTGGGGTTGAGACAATTATCATAAGCTAATGGACATTGTCATGAATTCTTACCTGAACCGAGAATTATGATTACCACCTAATATTAATTCTTGTAATCTAGTACTTATTTTCATTGAGTAATATTTTAATTTCATGAAATAGTTATTACCTACTCTTAGCTCTGTTGCTTTCAACAGTAACTTACTTGCAACAGTTGCCCCTTTGGTATCCCAATCCATGCATTTAAATTGGAGCATTAACATATCTTGATTGCAAGCTGATGGGGAAATAATTTGTGGTTAATTATCAGGGTGTTCAATGGTCAATATATATTATATTTTCAAAACCTTATCTTAATGTATTTGTTGTTGGTGGGAATAAACTCGTTAATTCATTCAGATCCACAGCTTTGCCAGCGTAATCTTCGTGATGTCACAATCACATACTGTCATTCTTACTTAGTCAAAACTGTGAAGTTTCTGTGACAGCTACAGAGTCTGATTTATCGATATCAAATGCCCCATTGACATATGCTTCTTTTATCTTCAATTCTTCTTTCTCTGAGGCAGCTGACTCCAAAGCAAATGGATTCACTATGTCAATGCCACTTGACAGGTCTATCTGTTGCAATTCCTTTCTCGATAATTTCTCCACAATTCCAGCTCCAAAAGAATCTCCGAGTACATTCACCATTGTTCGAAATCGATCCCTGAGGATGTAAATGTTAAAATGATATGAATTAAAAACAGAGTATTACTGCAGTACGTAGGGAAGTAGACCCGTTTTCTGGCTATTTTGACTTAGCAAGATGTAGGCAAAGCAAGTACATGCAAGATTTTTGAAAAAAAGACTTTGCTACCATCAGGGAGGAGGTACAGGAGCCTGAAGGCACACACTCAATGTTTCAGGAATAGCTTTCTCCCCTCTGCCATCTGATTTCTGAATGTACATTGAACTCATGAACACTACTTCATTACTTTTTTTCTCTTGGTTTGAACTACTTATTTAGTTTAACTTTATATCGGCATCCGTTAGTCTCATGAGACCATGGATTTGCGCCTTGGAAAGTTTCCAGGGCACAGGCCTGGGCAAGGTTGTATGGAAGACCAGCAGGTGCCCATGCTGCAAGTCTCCCCTCTCCACGCCACCAATGTTGTCCAAGGGAAGGGCATTAGGACCCATACAGCTTGGCACCGGTGTCGTCGCAGAGCAATGTGTGGTTAAGTGCCTTGCTCAGGGATACACACGCTGCCTCAGCCAAGGCTTGAACTAGAGACCTTCAAATCACTAGACGAGCGCCTTAACCACTTGGCCACGTGCCAACACTGATTTATGTATATTACTTACTGTAATTTACAGATTTTATTACTACGTATTGCCACATAACAACAAATTTCATGGCATATGCTAGTGATACTAAACTTCATTCTATATAACTTCCTTGGTTTACATTTTCACCTTTCTCTCAGTTTCCAAAGCAGTATTTGGCATCCAATGATTGTTACAAATTTGAGTTCTCTGTACTATATACCCTCTGTACTTACTCTTCATCAATTTGGAATTACCAGTTACTTCTGTGAATGGACTTTATCGTCCAGCAATTCTGTAGTCACATGTTGACGGGACACAGTCTTATGACAATTTTATTGAAGCCTCAGGGGACCAATATACTGAAAGGAAAGTGAGATTGTAAATACCATCACACAGGCTTTACGCATTCTACACAAGGTGCTGTGTGCAATATAACAGGTAATCCTTGGTCTGGTGCAAGAACTCAAACAAATGTTATAATTAGCTCAATGTTGCACACAAAGCACAACTTTGTCTCTGTGATCTCCTAACATGGCTCTCCTCTTTGGGGTAGAATTTCCCTTGAGTGACATTGAATGGGGTGGAGACAGGGAAGTATGTTTCTAAGTTATTTCTGGCTTACATAAAGGTGATTAATATAATTAAGACAAAATGACTATTTTTATTATGAATACAATTTCATAATGAGATCCAGTAATTTTCTCTTTGGTCTGTGAAAATAATAAGGGCCATAAACTTTACTACTATTGCTGTCAAAAGATAATTTTGAGATGGCCAATTCAAAATAAATAAGCTCCGTACTTGTACTAATAAAATGTTCATGTTTTCAATCCATCTCAAAGATGGTTGTGAAAAACATCTTCATATTAGTTCACATCTGATTATGGCACTAAAAACTCAACTGGTAGAGGCATACCTTCTTGATTTGGTTGCATTGACTTAATTGGGAAAGAGGTGATGGAATTAGCCCAACGAGCTCTCAATCGTTAAAATATTTACTGGCTTATCAGAAGACTGGAGACCATTCAGCTCGTCAGATCTATGCTAACTCTTCAACTACTATGATTTTCTCCTCAGTAAATATGGAGGTAAACATTGATGATTGTTAAACATCTCTCCCATTTCCCGTGGTTTGAGATATATGGGATGGGGTCAGGTTACAGATCTCTCAGTGGGTGAGCATCTGGGGGACAGTGACCACCGCTCCCTGGCCTTTAACATTATCATGGAAAAGGATAGAAACAGAGAGGACAGGAAAATTTTTAATTAGGGAAGGGCAAATTATGAGGCTATAAGGCTAGAACTTGCAGGTGTGAATTGAGATGCTGATTTTGCAGGGAATTGTACTATGCACGTGTGGTCAATGTTTAGGGATCTCTTGCAGGATGTTAAGGATAAATTTGTCCTGGTGAGGAAGATAAAGAATGGTAGGGTGAAGGAACCATGGGTGACAAGTGGGTTGGAAAATCTAGTCAGGTGGAAGAAGGCAGCATACATGAGGTTTAGGAAGCAAGGATCAGATGGGTCTATTAAGGAATATAGGGAAACAAGAAAGGAGCTTAAGAAGGGGCTGAGAAGGGTAAGAAGGGGGCATGATAAGGCCTTGGCGAGTAGGGTAAAGGAAAACCCCAAGGTATTCTTCAATTATGTGAAGAACAAAAGGATAGCAGGAGTGAAGGTAGGACCGATTAGAGGTAAAGGTGGGAAGATGTGCTTGGAGGCTGTGGAAGTGAGCGAGGTCCTCAATGAATACTTCACTTTGGTATTCACCAATGAGAGGGAACTTGATAACGGTGAGGACAATATGAGTGAGGTTGATGTTCTGGAGCATGTTGGTATTAAGGGAGAGGACATGTTGGAGTTGTTAAAATACATTAGGACGGTTAAGTCCCCGGGGCCTGATGGAATATTCCCCAGGCTGCTCCATGAGGTGAAGGAAGAGTTTGCTGAGCCTTTGGCTAGGATCTTTATGTCCTTGTGGTCCACGGGAATGGTACCGGAGGATTAGAGGGAGGTGAATGTTGTCCCTTTGTTCAAAAAAGGTAGTAGAGATAGTCCAGGTAATTACAGACCAGCGAGCCTTACGTCTGTGGTGGGAAAGCTGTTGGAAAAGATTCCTTGAGATAGGATCTCTGGGCATTTAGAGAATCATGGTCTGATCAGGGACAGTCAACATGGCTTTGTGAAGGGCAGATCGTGTCTAACAAGCCTGATAGAGTTCTTTGAGGAGGTGACCAGGCATATAGATGAGGGTAATGCAGTGGATGTGATCTATATGGATTTTAGTAAGGCATTTGACAAGGTTCCACACGGTAGGCTTATTCAGAAAGTTAGAAGGCATGGGATCCAGGGAAGTTTGGCCAGGTGGATTCAGAATTGGCTTGCCTGCAGAAGGCAGAGGGTGGTGCTGGAGGGAGTACATTCAGATTGGATGATTGTGACTAGTGGTGTCCCACAAGGATCTGTTCTGGGACCTCTACCTTTCGTGATTTTTATTAACGACCTGGATGTGGAGGTAGAAGGGTGGGTTGGCAAGTTTGCAGACGACACAAAGGTTGGTGGTGTTGTAGATAGTGTAGAGGATTGTCAAAGATTGCAGAGAGACATTGATAGGATGCAGAAGTGGGCTGAGAAGTGGCAGATGGAGTTCAACCCGGAGAAGTGTGAGCTGGTACACTTTGGAAGGACAAACTCCAAGGCAGAGTACAAAGTAAATGGCAGGATACTTGGTAGTGTGGAGGAGCAGAGGGATCTGGGGATACATGTCCACAGATCTCTGAAAGTTGCCTCACAAGTGGATAGGGTAGTTAAGAAAGCTTATGGGGTGTTAGGTTTCATAAGTCGAGGGATAGAGTTTAAGAGTCGCGAGGTAATGATGCAGCTCTATAAAACTCTGGTTAGACGACACTTGGAGTAGTGTCCAGTTCTGGTAGCCTCACTATAGGAAGTATGTGGAAGTATTAGAAAGGGTACAGAGGAGATTTACCAGGATGCTGCCTGGTTTAGAAAGTATGCATTATGATCAGAGATTAAGGGAGCTAGGGCTTTACTCTTTGTGAGAGAAGGAGGATGAGAGGAGACATGATAAAGGTGTACAAGATATTAAGAGGAATAGTTAGAGCGGACAGCCAGCACCTTTTCCCCAGGGCACCACTGCTCAATACAAAAGGACATGGCTTTAGGGTAAGGGGTGGGAAGTTCAAGGGGAATATTAGAGGAAGACTACTAGACAGGTATATGGAGGAATTTAAGGTGGGGGGTTATATGGGAGGCAGGGTTTAAGGGTCGGCACAACATTGTGGGCCATAGGGCCTGTACTGTACTGTACCATACTATGTTCTATGTTCTAGATAGGCAGCCATGCTGAACTCTGTGGGGATCTACTCTCTCCTAAGCTATTTCTAAAGTAGCTATAGAACTTCTTGAGATTTTTTCTTAACTGTAACTGCCAGATCCATCTATTGTCCTCTTTACCCTCCTGATTTTCATCTAAAGGTTATTCTTAATCTTTTTGCTGTCATCAAGGGATTCCCTGGTGCCTGACCTCCTAACCCCAACATATGTTTCTTTCTTTATCTTAACCAGAGCTTCAATGTCTCTCATCAGCTGAGATTCCCTAAATTTGCCAAGTTTACCCTTCACCCTCACAGGAACATGCTGCTGCTGGATCCTTAATATCACACTCTTAAAAACCTCCCACATGCTGTTCATTTCCTTCCCTTTGAATAGGCATATCAAATCAACCTTTGCTAGATCCTGCCTAATTCCAATAATAGTTCTGCTCCTGTTTAGGACCCAATGCATGGACCTGTCCTGTCCTTTCCCATCATCTCAAAATGAATAGATCTATAGTTACTAGAGCCATGCGCTGAAAGAGAGTTACTGGGCTTTCCAGGTATAGACATTACCTGGAAGTGCTTTGTAAGTATATTTGAATCTCAAGGTAACTTATGGTAACATCTACATACTTTGATAATGAATTTACTTCGGACTTTGAATGCTGATTGGAGTATATATGTGTGTGACCTTGGGAAAGGCATTTCTGGCTGAAGAAGGCAGCAGTAGCATATCAGCAGAGGAAGTGGTTACCGAAGGATAGCAGCCATCTGATTCAGTTGACTTCTAGCTTAATGAGCTGTGCCTTTGCTGTTTTCTCACAAATCAAGAATATTTAACAAACAATCACATAGCACAGAGAGCTAAAGTGGAGATCAGAGCACAGTCTCAGGATGGAGATGAAAATGTCATTATCTGGGTTCATTGTTCACCTCCCTCAATGACAGTCAGCTAAGGAAGTGTGGTGCTGGATGCTGAAAGGGGAAAGCCTGCCAAGTATAATACTTCTGTCATGCTGCAGGGATCTAATGGGAGGTAGAATCATGACTAAATCCTTGCAGCCAGAAACACAAACCAATGTAGCAAAAAATTACCAAAGTCAGACAAGGACTATTGACTATTCCCTTTTATTTAGTGAGTACCCATTGGCACCATTTGGGTCTTTACACTGTTTCAAGCACCTGACATCATTATTTTGACTATAGGCTCCAAATAAGACAGATTCACTTAGAATCTTACAATAAGTGGATTCTCAACAGTATCCCCCAAGGATCTTTCCCTTCTCTTTAACAATGAACCATCGCCATAGCCCGTACTACACTACTCCTTCCTGCTACTTGCCCACATTCCACATTTCCAAGCCTTCATCATATTCTGATTGCCAGCAAAATACGTATAAATGTGTAATAACAGAACACCATAAGCAGTCCAGGAGTAACTCCCAGCACTTATGGGTACTAAGTACACAGTGCTTAAGACTACTAGCTCCTGGTAGGCTTAATAATTTTGCTATGGGAAGTGATTGGATTGGAGGTCACTAACATATAATGCAAACGATAACCTCAAAAGACCATAACACCATAAGACATAGGAGCATAATTAGCCCATTTGGCCCATCAAATCTGCTTCAACATTGCACCATGGCTGATTTATTATCCCTCTCAACTGCATTCTCCTGCCTTCTCCACATAACCATAGACACCCTTATTAATCACAAACCTATCTTCCTCTTTAAGTATACACAATGATTTGGCCTCTAGAGCTATTTGTGGCAATGAATTCTGCAGATTCACTACCCTCTGGTTAAAGAAATTCCTCCTCATCTTTGTTCTAAAGGGATGTCCTTCTATTCTGAGCCTATGCCCTCTGGTCCTAGACTCCCCAACTATAGGAAACAACCTCTCCACATTCACTCTGTCAATATTCGATGTTTCAGTAAGATCCCCCCCTCATTCTTCTAAACTCCATCAAGTACAGCCCAGAACCATTAAACACACCTCAGGTGTTAACTCTTTCATTCCTAGGATTATTCTTGTGAACTACCTTTGGACTCTCTCCAATGCCAGCACATCCTTTCTCAGATAAGGGACCCAAAACTGTTCACAATACTCCAAGTATGATCTGGCCAATGTTTTACAAAGCCTCAGCATTACATCCTTTTTTATATATATTCTAACTCTCTTGAAATGAATGCTAACATTACATTTGCCTTCCTTACTATTGACTCAGCCTGCAAGTTAATCTTTAGGAAATCCTGCATGAGGACTCCCAAGTCCCTTTACACCTCTGATTTCTGAACTTCCTCTTTGTTTAGAAAATATTCTCTGCCTTTATTTCTGCTACTAAAGTGCATGACCACATACTTCCCTGCACTGTATTCCATCAGCCACTCTTTACCCAATCCCCTAATCTGTCAAAGTCATTCTGCAGACTTCCTGCTTCCTCAACCTCACCTGACCCTCCACACAAACCTGGCCACAAACCTATCAATTCCGTCCTCAAAGTCACTGACATAGAACGTGAAAAGAGGCCTGTTGTGTATTTAATATTTCAATAATATTTGAGTAATATTGTAAAATATTGCTCGATTAAACATTCTTTGTTTAAATTATTCATTACAGGTTATATATAAAAGTATGCGAATGGCATACGTCATTACAACACCATGTCATATGTGTGCGCCTCACTAAAAGTAAGAACAAAGTAGACATGTTATTCTCAGCTTTGCATCATTCCTTCAATTAGTTCTATGTTTTGGAGTTACAAAACATAACAAAGCGGCCCCACACAGACCCCTGCTGAACATCACTAGTCACTGGAGGCTAACCAGAAAAGGCTTTCTGTATTCCAACTCTTTGCCTCCTGCCATTCAGCTACTTTTCTATCCATGCTGGTATACTTCAAACGCCATCTCATAGGCATTCTACAAATTCCTTCACCTGGGATCCAGCAGCAATCTGATTTTCTCAATCTATCTACATTTTGAAATACTTTATGACTATTGTAACATTGCCCTTTATACATGCTTTTTCTTTCTCCTATTGTAATTTATATCTCACATCCTGGTTACTGTTCAGAGGCCTGTATAACACCCATCGCCATCAGAGTCTTTTTACCCTTGCAGCTTCTTAACTCTACTCACAAGAATGCTACAGCTTCCAATCTACATCACCTCGTTCTAAAGATTTGATTTCATTTTTCACCAATAAAGCCACCTCAACCCCTTTGCCTACATCCCTGTCCTTGCAATGCAATGTGTACCTTGGATGTTAAGCTCCCAACTATGATCTTCTTTCAGCCACGACTCAGTCATGTCCACAACGTCATACCTGCCAATCTCTAACTATGCTACAAGGTCATCTACCTTATTCCATATACTGTGAGACTTCAGTATTGAGGTATGCTGCAATATCCCCTAGATCTGATTTGGCAGATTCTGGTTGTAGGTCACTGACATTTTCTTCCACTAATTCCAAGTCCAGCTCAGCTACAAACCTCTTCTCCACTGATGGCAGAACCCAGACCATAAGCTTTTGTAAATTGTGCAACTATTCTGCAACAGTCTCCAAATATGCCCACTGCCTCTCCTGACTTAGAACAATAGCATTCCTTTATGAACTTGATGGCACTCAATAACCAGTTAAATTGAGACACTGATCTTGCTACAACATACCTCTGGTGCTGTTTGAAAAATAGATAATCATTTACCAAGGGAATAGTTATTAAGCAGTTGACTAACTGGTAATCATTAACCAAAGAAGTAGTTAATGTTAGAATTGTTCCTGGCAGAGGCAAGCTTTGAAGGGTGAATGTATTCTAACAACTTCTTTCCTACTTACATTAATAATCTAGGACATGCAAGTTATTTACTGAGGAACAGAAAGTCCTTGCTAATGGCTGAGAGGATGTGGTGTGCAGGATCTGCAGCGCCACGTGGGCATCATTTAATGATCTGGGACCCTGGTGGATCCTTGTAGATATGCCTCAACTTGCTGCTGCCTTTCTGTGACATCGCAGGTGATGAATCCCAGCAGAGTGGGCCTGTTGCCAAAAGGATGCACTGGGCACAGGTTCAGAAATTTGGGCAAAAACATTTATAATCTGGAATTCAGAAATGATTGATCTTGCTTCCCCCAGGCATGGTGGAAGCACAATCACTCAATGCCTTGTAAAGGGAATTAGACACTTGAGAGAACAATATTGCAGAGAAGCTGTTAGGAATAGAACAGTCAGGATTGCCTGCTAGGAGTAGCTATGGAAACAATAGGCAGTATGCCCTGCTTCCATGCTTTAACAACGCCAGTAACAAAGATGCAAAAAATTACATGCATCCAGCTTGTCCTGTACAAATCCCAGCTCTCCTCCCAGAATTACAAATAAGCCATAATATTTTTCCCCTGAGAGGATATCTTTTTCACACAGACACTTACAGAAGCCAATCCACGGCAATGATCAGGGTGACATCATTAGCAGGTAATCCGACAGCAGTGAGAACGATCACCATGGTGACCATTCCAGCCTGAGGAACTCCAGCCGCTCCTATACTGGCTGCTGTTGCTGTAATGCTGGAAGTTAGCAGACACATGTGTAAAAGTACAGCGGAAAACCATTTCTAAAATCCTATCCAGGTTCAAACCTTCAAGGTAAGTAATTAATAGACTGATGAACTGTTGAGCCAAATAGACCAGAAAATTTCCAATTTCACTCAGGTGGGAAAAATATTGGTAGAATTCAGATATGTGGAGTACTGGTTTCCAGTATTTCCACTATGATGGGTAAAACATTAGATTAGTTTCGTTTTCATACAAAGAATGGCCACAATTTTTATCAGTATAGGATTGCACTCAAATATGAGTGACCTCCTTCATAAAATAAAGGGGGGGGGGTGAAGATCAGAAGGAAGAACAAACAAGTCTGTATTTTATATTTCTAGAGTTAAGTTGCCTGGATTAGTAAAATATTTTCATTGTGTAGCCCAATAAGTAAACTGTTCTGTTCAGTATATTCTATTTAAAAACAAGCAGCACGTGACACATGGAAGCATAGAAAATGGCAGTCTTGCACATAAGATCTGCATTATCATACTTTAACACGGCTCATAAGCTTTCTCTAATTTCTTGGTTTCCACCTGGGATCCTCAGCTCTACTACTTAACCCAGAATCTTCAGAAGGGAAGCTCAGATTCCAGCTTATTCCATCAGTAAATTATGGAATCTTGGATAACAGGAAGTCCGAGAATCATTGAATGTTTATGATCCTGATGGTGCTATTCATCTCACTGCGCCAGTGCTGGTCAAGTGACAGCTACTCAGCTCTGGGCTTTGGAAAGACTACTTTTGTCTAGTGAACCACTGTGTGCTAATCGCAGACTGAATTATTCTCTAATACGCAACGAGTGTGCGTCTGATCTGGTACAGACTTTGAGCTGTCTCCCAGTGTCACCTTCAAAAGTGTGCAATAGGAGTGCTGGTGCTTTGACTGAAGCATGAAATAAAAATCACACCTGATGGTCACAATCTGTCCTGCGTCCAGCGGGTAGTCATTCAATTGAGCAATAAATATGGCAGCAACTGCTTCATATAGAGCTGTCCCATCCATGTTGATGGTGGCTCCCACCGGCAACACAAATCTGGTGATTCTTTTGTCCACGTTATTCTTTTCCTCAGCACATCGGAAAGTCACTGGCAAAGTTGCTGAGCTGTGTGTAAGAATGAATACTATTGAGATAGTAAAAATCTCTTGTACATCTTCATATAACTTCTGCCCTACAATAAGTATATATTTTACAAGTTAAATTGATAAAATAAACGCAGTCTCTGTCAAAACATCTTCCTACCCATCTTTCTGGCAAGCTTGATATGACAAGCGGAAAGTGACAACATACCAACAAAAAGCATGAGGTACTAATCAGCTGCAACAAAAGACTGACTAGCAGCTTAGAAACTAACAACCAGACCTTGTTGTTCAGTAACATCAGTGCCATGGTAGCCTAGCAGTTAGTGCGACTCTAATACAGCTCGGGGTCAGAGTTCAGAGTTCAATTCCAGCATCATTTGTAAGGAGTCTGTATGCCCTCCACGTGCAATGTGTGGGTTGAAGCACAGATGCTCCAGTTTCCTCGCACAGTCCAAAGACTTACAGTGTAGGTTAATTGGTCATTGTAAATTGTCCCGTGATTAGGTTAGGGTTAAATTGGGCCTGTCGGGGGGTGCTAGGGCAGCTTGACTCAAAAGGCCGGAAGGGCCCACTACAAACTGTATCGCTATGATAAAAAAATACTACCACCCACATTCTGAGAGTCACCATTGATTTGAAATTTAGCTGGAGCAATCACATTAATACTGTAGCTACATTTTAGTGGTGGGTTTTCAGGTCGAAAGAGTAATCTGGCATTTAGCTGTTGCCAAGAAGGTTCCATGAGGCTTTGAACGAAATGTGTGGCCTAGAGGCGAGCTGTAAGCGCATGATTGACTCTGTTTCTTACTGATTAAAGTGCCAAGGAAGATTGAAATCATCGTGGTGAGGGGATGTTCTACACTGGCTATCAGCCTCTAGCATGCTGCTGTCGAAGGAGGGGGTGTCTGTCTCTCTGTCCCTCTCCCTCGCTGCTCCCGAAACAAAGTTTCTGCATGTGGTGGTCTCTGTCTCTCTCCCCCTTTCTGTCACTGCTCCCAAAGGAAGGTGTCTGCATGTGATGGCCTCTCTCTCTCTCCCTCTCCCTCTTCCTCTCACTCATTGCTCCCAAATGAAGATCCCTGCATTTGAAGAGTCTCTCTCGCCCTCGATGCTGTCGGAGGATGGTGCCGGAGCTCTGGGCCTTGGGCAAGGCCTAGTTGATGCAGTTTGTGGATTGGATCTATAGCTCACATATGATGTGTTCCTGGTCTCTGGTCACCCTTTTCTCATTGCTATTTTGGGGAATTTTGGTCGGGGCAGCCTGCAGATACGAACACTGAGCTGACCTGAATATGCCTGGACTTTTTCAATTTTGTGTTTTATATTCTGTATTCTTCACTCTTTTTTTTTGCTACTGTTTGCACGATTATTTTTTTGCATGTTGGGGGGATGGGGTTTGATGTTTTTCTTTGAACTGGTTCCATGGTTTTCTTTGTTTCATGGCAATCTGTGGGAAAGACAAATCTTAGGATTGTATACTGCATACATACTTTGATAATAAATGTATTTTTAATCTTTGAAATGATGTTCAGATCGTGGGAATTTGCCCAAGTTAATCCAAAGACTTTCCACTGACAACAAGATACACATGAACTCTTGACGTAGTGAATGACTGTTGATCCAGTGAATTTCAAAAAGCTTTGCATTATCAAGGATAAAGTAACCCAAATAATAGGCAATTTTTCACTGCCTTAAGAAATTATCCAGTAGCAGAGACATTTCATAGGCATTTAAGATCGCTGGCTTACAGAGCAGCACTTTTATGTATCTTTTAAAGTTGTGAGAGAAGCAAGTGCACATTCATTGTAACTTCACAAGTTCCACAGTATTGGATTATTATTGCAGTAGGATGGGAAGTGGATGGGGGAGGCGGGACATGATTTGTAAACCTGATGGGTTTCCAGTGGTTGCAGAGTAAAGCGCCTTTGAGATCCTTTATAGCAATTTACCAAGGCTTTTGCTAGAAATTACTTAGTACCTTAAGGGCAGGGGATGCTTATAGAAATCACACCTTCCAGGCTCAGACCAAGTCACACACAATTCTGATGTAGAAATACATTGATATTCATTCATTGCCAGTAGCTCCATGTCACCAGATCAGACACAGAGTTTTGAGGCTTAGGCACAGGACATAGGAGCAGAATTAAGCTGTTCAGGCTATTGAGTCTCCTCTGCCATTCAATCATGGCTGATTTATTATCCCTCTCAACCCTATTCCCCGGCCTTCTCCCCTTAACATTTGATGCTCTCACTAACCAAAAACCTAACAACCTCTGTTTTAAATATACCCACCTGATCTTGTCTCCAGGGATGTCTGTGGCAATGAATTCCACAGATTCACCACCACCTGGCTAAAGAAGATCCCCCTCATCTCTGTTCTAAAGGGACAGCCTTCTATTCTGAGCTGTGCCCTCTGGTGCTGGACTCCACCATGCTTTCCATGTCTGCTCTATCTAGGCCTCTCAATATTCAATAGGTTTCAGTAAGATCCCCCTCATTCTTCTAAACTCCATTGAGTGCCATCGAATGCTCCTTGTATGTTAACTCTTTTATTCCTGGGATTATGCTCACTATCCTCCTCTGGACCAACTCTAATGCCAGCACATCCTTCTTCAGTTAAGGGGCCCAAAATTTCTCGCAATACTCCATGCGCAGTCTGACCAGCGCTTTATAGAGCTTCAGCATTATATCCTTGCCTTTATATTCTAGTCTTGTCAAAATGGATGATAACATCGCCATTGACTCAACCTGCAAGATAACCTTTAGGGAATTCTGCAGGAAGGAGCCCAAGCAACACACATGGAATGCTGGAGGAACTCAGCAGACCAAGCAGCAGGTATGGAAAAGAGTACAGTCAATGCTTCAGGCCAAGAACCTTCAGCAGGAACCCCCCACCCCCTCTCCTTCACCATTTCCCATCCCCTTTTCCCCCCTCGCCCTCTCTCCTTGTCTGCCCATCGTCTCCCTCTGATGCTCCTTCCCCTCCCTTTTATTCTTCTTCCATGGTTTTCTGTCCTCTCCTATCAGACTCCCACTTTCCCAGCCCTGTATCTCTTTCATCAATCGACTTCCCAGCTCTTCACTTCATCCCTTTCCCTCCTGATTTCACCTATCACCTTGTGTTTCTCTCTCCCCTCCCCCACCTTTTAAATCTACTCATCAGCCTTTTTTTTCTCCAGTCTTGCCAAAGGGTTTCAGCCCAAAACATCGACTGTACTCTTTTCCATAGGTGCTGACTGGGCTGCTGAGTTCCTCCAGCATTTTGTGTGTGTTGCTTGGATTTCCAGCATCTGCAGATTTTCTCTTGTTTGATCTTTCCATTCTAGTATCTTTCCTGTAATACAATGGGGTTGTATCTTGTTTAGCAGCCTCATGTGTGGCACCTTATCGAAGGCCTCCTGTAAATCCAAGTAATCAATATCCTTTATCTATCTGTCTGTTTATTTCCTCAAAGAATTCCAATAGATTTGTCAGGCGAGATTTCCCCATTAAAAAATTATGCTGACTTTGGCCTGTTTTATCATGTGTTTTCAAGTACCCTAAAACCTTATTCTTAAGAATGGGCTCCAAAATCTTCCTAACCACTGATGTTAGACTAACAGGCCTATAATTTCTTGCATTTTGCCTCCCTCCCTTCTTAAGGAGTGAAGTGACATTTGCAATTTTCCAGTCCTCCAGAACATTCCAGAATCTAGTGATTTTTGAAAGATTACTACTAATGCCTCCAGAATCTCTGCTTTCAGCAGCCTGAGGAGCGGTCCATCTCGTCCAGGTGATTATCTACGTTCAGGTCTTTCACCTTCCTAACTTATTGTGTACTGCAGAGGTTAGTTCAGTCTGGGATCTGCACACAAGGATTCTTTGGCAAAAGTAGCTTGCAGCCCTGCCAAGGCCTAAAGTAGGGCTTGAATTACATTGGTGAGAATTCAGAAGCGTATCTTTCAAAAGATAAAGCAAATGAGTGCGCACAGAAAAAACAGAGGGAGAACTGTCAGACCTATGAATATGTATTTACAGTATTAAGGACAGAGAAGGTCATCATTAAACCCATGCCCAGATCTTCACTGACAGTAGCTACAGGGAGGTAGTCATCCCTAGGCTAGAGGAGTCAGAAAACTGGGTGACTGCCAGGAGAGGGAAGGAAAATGCCCGGATAGTGGAGAGCACCCCTGTGGCTGTTCCCCTCAGCAACAAGAATCTCATTTTGGATGCTGTTGAGGGGGATGACCTGACAGAGGACGGCCACAGTGACCGGGTCTCTGGCACTGAGCCTGGCACTGTTGTGCAGGAGGGAAGGAGGGAGAAGAGGAATGCGGTAGTCATAGGGGATTCCATAGTCAGGGGAACAGACAGGAGATTCTGTGAGCCTGAAAGAGATACCTGCATGGTGTGTTGCCTCCCAGGTGCCAGGGTACGGGGTGTCTTGGATCGGCTGCAGAATATTCTGAAGGGACAGGGTGAGCAGCCAGCTGTCTTGGTACATGTTGGTACCAATGACATAGATAGGAAAAGGGAAGAGGTCCTGAAGAGAGATTTCTGGGAGTTAGGAAGGAAGCTGAGAAGCAGGACCTCTAGGGTAGTAATCTCGGGATTGCTACCTGTGCCACGTGCTAGCGAGGGCAAGAATAGTAGGATCAGGCAGATGAATGCGTGGCTGAGAGACTGGTGCAGGGGGCAGGGCTTCAGATTCTTGGATAATTGGGATCTCTTCTGAGGAAAGTATGACCTGTTCAAAAAGGATGGGTTACACCTGAACCTGAAGAGGACCAATATCCTGACGAGAAGGTTTAATAGAGCTGTTAGGGTAGGTTTAAACTAATTTGGCAGGGAGGTGGGAACCAGAATGATATAGCGGAGGAGGGGGAAAACAGAAATAAATCTAAGATAGTGAGCAGTAAAGATGTCAGGAAGGACGGGCAGGTGATGGGGCAAATTTGCAGCCATTGGGATGAGTTGCAGTGCAATCAAAGCAAAAAGTACCAAATACTGGACTTAAGGTGTTATATGTAAATGCACGCAGCATAAAGAATAAAGTGGATGATCTTGTCGTACAGCTACGGATTGGCAGTTATGATATTGTGGCCATCACTGAGACGTGGCTAAAGGATGCATGTCTCTGGGAGCTGAACGTCCAAGGATACACGGTGTATCGGAAGGATAGGCAGATAGGCAGAGGGGATAGTGTGGCTTTATTGGTAAGAAATGATATTAAATGATTAGAAAGAGGTGACATAGGATGGGAAGGTGCAGAATCTTTATGGGTTGAGCTAAGAAATCTCAGGGGTAAAAGGACCCTGATGGCAGTTATATACAGGCCTCCAAACAGCTGCAGTGATGTGGACTACAAATCACAACAGGAAATAGAAAAGGCTTGCCAGAAGGGCAGTGTTATGATAATTGTGGGGGATTTTAACATGCGAGTGGATTGGGAAAAACAGGTCAGCACTGGATCTCAAGAGAGAGAATTTGTAGAATGTCTGCGAGATGGCTTTTTAGAACAGCTTGTTGTTGAGCCCACTAGGGGATCGGCTGTACTGGATTGGGTATTGTGTAATGAACCAGAGTATGAATAGAGAGATTGAGGTGAAGGAACCCTTAGGAGACAGTGATCATAACATGATTGAGTTCACTGTGAAATTTGAGAAAGAGAAGCTGAAATCTGATGCGTCAGTATTTCAGAGGAGTAAAGGAAATTACAGTGGCATGAGAGAGGAACTGGCCAAAGTTGACTGGAAAGGGACACTAGCGGGAAGGACAGCAGAGCAGCAGTGGCTGGAGTTTATGCGACTAGTGAGGAAGGTGCAAGACAGATATATTCCAAAAAAGAAGAAATTCTTGAATGGAAAAAGGATGCAACTGTGGCTGGCAGGAGAAGTTAAAGCAAAGGACAGTGCCTACAAGGAAGCAAAAATTAGTGGGAAGACAGAGAATTGGGAAGTATTTAAAAGCTTACAAAGGAAACTAAGAAGGTCATTAAGAGGGAAAAGATGAACTATGAAAGGAAGCTAGCAAATCATATCAAAGAGGATACTAAAAGCTTTTTCAAGTATATAAAGAGTAAAAGACAGGTGAGAGTAGATATAGGACCGATAGAAAATGATGCTGGAGAAATTGTAATGGGAGATAAGGAGATGGCGGAGGAACTGAATGCGTATTTTGCATCAGTCTTCACTGAGGAAGAC
Organism: Mobula birostris; assembly: GCF_030028105.1. NCBI lineage: Eukaryota > Metazoa > Chordata > Chondrichthyes > Myliobatiformes > Myliobatidae > Mobula > Mobula birostris. The sequence goes on along the minus strand of NC_092386.1, from coordinate 57,364,288 downwards.
ATCAGCAGTATACCGGACGCTCAAGGGTGGCAGGGAAGAGAAGTGTGCACAGTCACAATTACAACAGAGAAAGTACTCAGGAAGCTGAATAGTCTAAAGGTAGATAAATCTCCTGGACCAGATGGAATGTACCCTCGTGTTCTGAAGGAAGTAGCTGTGGGGACTGCGGAGGAATTAGCGATGATCTTTCAAAAGTCAATAGATTCTGACATGGTTCCGGAGGACTGGAAGATTGCAAATGTCACTCCGCTATTTAAGAAGGGGGCAAGGAAGCAAAAAGGAAATTATAGACCTGTTAGCTTGACATCAGTGTTTGGGAAGTTGTTGGAGTTCATTGTCAAGGATGAGGTTACGGAGCACCTGGAGGCACATGACAAGATAGGCAGAGCTCAGCATGGTTTCCTTAAAGGAAAATCCTGGCTTACAAACCCATTGAAATTTGTTGAGGAGATTACAAGTAGGCTAGACAAGGGAGATGCAGTGGATGTTGTATATTTGGATTTTCAGAAAGCCTTTGACAAGGTGCCACACATGAGGCTGCTAAACAAGATAAGAGCCCATGGAATTATGGGAAAGTTACATACGTGGATAGAGCGTTGGCTGATTGGCAGGAAACAGAGTGGGAATAAAGGGATCCTATTCTGGTTGGCTGCCGGTTACCAGTGGTGTTTCACAGGGGTTCGTGTTGGGGCCACTTCTTTTTATGTTGTACATCAATGATTTGGATTATGGAATAGATGGTTTTGTGGCTAAGTTTGCTGATGATACAAAGATAGGTGGAGGGGCCGGTAGTGCTGAAGAAACGGAGAGTCTGCAGAGAGACTTGGATAGATTGGGAGAATGGGCAGAGAAGTGGCAAATGAAATACAACGTTGGAAAGTGTATGGTTATGCACTTTGGTGAAGAAATAAATGGGCAGACTATTATTTAAATGGGGAGAGAATTCAAAGTTCTGAGATGCAACAGGACTTGGGAGTCCTCATGCAGGATACCCTTAAGGTTAACCTCCAGGTTGAGTCGGTGGTGAAGAAGGTGAATGCAATGTTGGCATTCATTTCTAGAGGAATAGAGTATAGGAGCAGGAATGTGATGTTGAGGCTCTATAAGGTGCTGGTGAGACCTCACTTGGAGTACTGCGGGCAGTTTTGGTCTCCTTATTTACGAAAAGATGTGCTGATGTTGGAGAGAGTACAGAGAAGATTCAGTAGAATGATTCCGGGAATGAGAGGGTTAACACATAAGGAACGTTTGACCGCGCTTGGACTGTATTCTTTGGAGTTTAGAAGAATGAGGGGGAACCTCATAGAAACATTTCGATTGTTGAAAGGCATGGACAGAGTGGATGTGGCAAAATTGTTTCCCATGGTGGGGGAGTCTAGTACGAGAGGGCATGACTTAAGGATTGAAGGGAGCCCATTCAGAACAGAGATGCGAAGAAATTTTTTTAGCCAGAGGGTGGTGAATCTATGGAATTTGTTGCCACGGGCAGCAGTGGAGGTCAAGTCATTGGGTGTATTTAAGGCAGAGATTGATAGATATCTGAGTAGCCAGGGCATGAAAGGTTATGGTGAGATGGCGGAGGAGTGGGACTAATTGGGAGAATGGATCAGCTGATGATAAAATGGTGGAGAAGACTTGATGGGCCGAATGGCCGACTTCTGCTCCTTTGTCTTATGGTCTTATGGTCTTCACACAGAGATTGGAGGTGACACTTCAAAACATGGAAATAGCAGCAACTCCAATTGCAGACCCAATTATTATTCAGCATCTGCCTGTAAAATACAGTACCCTAAAAAAAATTAGGCACTATTCTAATGATTTGTAACGTGTCTTAATGGTAACTCAGCAATGATTACCGTTGTGGAAACTCTGGGCTCAAAAACATAATTTCATGTGTGTGGATAGCAAACCCATTTGCGGAAGTATTGTTATGGATGTAATACATATTTAATTTTTAAATGCTTATGGCATTTCATTTTCTGTACATCTTATTACATGTAGACTAATGTAATTCAAACACAGTATTTAATACTAGTTAAATATTTTGATTTTTGCTTCTTGTTTTTTGTCTGTACGATTCTTCGATATGATTTGTTGATTTCCCAGTTTGTTATTAATGTTGTTGGCTTTTGGAGACCCTTTGAACTGATACCTGAGGGAATCCAGTTTAGAAAGATGGAAATTTACCTCACAGATAAAATCCTTTCTCAAGATTGGAAAGGAAGTGGGTAGGCACCAGAAATTTCCTTTCCAGTGCAAATGAAAGGTCTTGGCCAGAAATATCTTGATTCCCTTCCACAGATGCTGCCTGACAGCATTTTGTGTGTCTTGCTCAAGATTTCGAGTATCCGATTTAAGAGCCTGATGACTGATGGGTAATAAATGTTCCTGAACCTGGTGCTGGGGGTCTAAAGACAGCAGTGAGGAAAGAGTATGGCCTGGACGGTTGTGGTCCTTGATAATGGATGCTGCTTTCCTGCGACCATGCTCTGTGTAGATGTGTTCAATAGTGGGGAGGGCTTCACCTATAATGGACTGGACCGTATCCACTACTTTTTGTAGGCATTTCCATTCACAGATGTTGTTGTTTTCATACCAGGCTGTGACGCAACCAGTCAATATACTCTCTACCGCACATGTATAGAAGTGTACCAAAGATTTAGTTGTCATGCAAGTCTTCACTGACTTCGAAGGAAATAGAGATGCTGCTATACTTTCTTTTTAGTGGCAATTACATGCTGGACAAAGGACAGATCATCTGAGATTATAGCACGAAGGAACTTAAAGTTGCTGACTGTCTCCACCTCTAATCCCCCGATGAGAACTGGGTCATGGACCTCTGGTTTCCTCCTCCTGAAGTCAATAATCAGCTCCTTGGTCTTGCTGACATTGAGTGAGAGATTGTTGTTGTGGCACCACTCAGCCAGATTTTCAATCTCACTCTTATATGCTGATTTGTCACCACCTTTGATTTGGCCAACAACAGTGGTGTCAGCAAATTTAAATATGGCATTTGAGCTGTGCTTAGCCTCACGGTCATAAGTATAAAGCAAATGGAAAAGGGGACCAAGCACACAGCCTTATGGTGCACCCATACTGATGGAGATTGTGGAGGAGATGCTTTGGCCAATCTGAACTGACTGGGGTCTGTAAGTGAGGAAATTGAAGATCCAATTGCACAAGAAGGTATTACAGCCAGGGTCTTGAAACTTATTGATCAGTCTTGAGGGGATGATAGTATTGAGTGCCGAGCTGTAGTTGATAAAGAGCATCCTGGTGTATGGACCTTTGCTATCCAGACATTCCAGGGTTGAGTGAAGTGCCACTGAAATGGCATCTGCTGTTGACCTGTTGTGCCGGGAAGCAAATTGGAGAGAATCCAAGTCACTTCTCAGGCAGCAGTTAATATGCTTCCTCAGCAACCTCTCAAAGCACTTCATCACAGTGAATGTAAATGCTACTGGATGATATATATATATCTGAACTTCTGTTCAGACACTATAAATTCCTATTCATGAAGCAATTATACTGCTGAGACGATTGCAATTAAAATATGCCCAGTTACCTGGATGAAATCATCACTGAAGTCAGTAACGCCTCAGCCATCCCACCAATGAATGTAAAAGGGTTTTTCCGCACCACAATAAAGTAGATCAGAGGCAGAACGATAATACCATGGATGGCTAATCTATAAAAGAACAATATATATTTAAGGTCATATACTTTTCACAGCCATATTTAAAAAGAGATTAAATATTCATCAGATCACTGTTAATATATAGACACATTGTGGATATTGAATTGGTAGCAAACTGACACATCCTTCCAAAGAGGTGTAGGGGAAAAAAGCAAGAATGACCAAAACTATTCACACTTATTTCAAAATAGGAGCAGTACAAGCTATTAGAATATTTCCCATTTGCTGAAGCAGCCAGGAAAGTTTGATTAAAAAGAGAACGAGAACCCCAGAAAATGTAGGAATTGTAATGATTACTTCAGGATTTCTGGCTTAAAGATCATCTTGCCTATCACATTGTTTTTAGTCACCACATAATTGACTTTTATCAACATCCTGATTTCTAATGTAGATACATGGTGCACAGGTTGCAGACTTACAGAATTGATTTGGACATTCCATGTACAGGACAGATGTCTACATGGACATTGCAAATGTGGGCAATAATGGCAGAAAACATGCAATGAGTTTATAGTATCCGTTTTAGTTGCCTAAAGTTCCTACATCAAAACAGATATTAGCTAGAGAAAGAGCTGACCTTCTCATCTCTCGTGCCATGCTGAGTATTTGATTTTATTACACACCCACCCCACTAACAACAAAATAAAAGAGCTACCGTTTTAGGAACAAGAGTGGCCAGTTGATCCCAGAAGGCTACTCTACTATTTAGTAAGATTGTGCCCGAAATGCAAACTCAGATCTGCTCTCCCGTCTGCCTGTGGTAACCTTTCACTCACTTGGTTATCACTTTTCTATCTAATTCAAAAGTACTGGAATGTTCAGCTGCTGACACTTTAGATCTGTTCTATGATGCAACCTACCTTGGGCCTTGTGCATGGTAAGAACATCAATGCAGCAGGTCTTTAACACTTATAGTCTCCTTGACATCTGGAGCCCTTTCTATTGATGACTAAGACTTCTGATCTAATTTCTCAATAAACAAGTATATTGTTCATTTGAATGTTACAGTGGATTCTGGTTAGTTGGTACACATCAGAACTGTTGTGTATTTAATATTTAAGTAAGATTTGAGTAATATATATATGAGTTGGTTAAGCATTCTTGTTTAATTATGGGTTTTTAATGTATATATAAAAATATGTGAATTGCCAACATCATCACACTACCATGTGATACATGCGCACCTCACATGTTAGACTCACATTTTGGACTCTGTTGTCTTCTTTTGAATTAGTTTAATGTTTTGAAGTTACAAAATATAACATTTGTATTTTTAAAACAAACCAGCAATGACTGCCAACCTGTTGAAGTGCAGCGAGACGTTCAAACAAAAGGAAAAACACAGCAATGAATGTTCAGTTAAAAAAAACACAACACATGCAGAGACAGTTGAGTTAAAAAAGGCAATAAAGGAAGAATTCAGGGTTCATAAGCAGTGAGCATCATAAAAAAAGAGCAGAAATGGCTGGCTATATCAGAAAGGGAGATACATTTGATAACTGAATTTTATCTACAAAGCAAATTGAAGCAAATGAAATAGCCAATGAGAAACAAGTACTAATTTTTTTTTTGAGTGCATTGGGTTTAAAGACATACAGGTTGCTTCAAAGTTTGACTGCTCCAACCAAACCAGCAGAAATGAGCTTTGCTGATATTGTTAGAGTAATGGAGGAACATTTAGAACCAAAATCATTGTTGATTGCAGAATGCTTTAGGTTATATAGTGGAATGAAGAAAGAAAGTCCATTTCAGTCTATGTGGCTGAATTGAAGAGATTGTCTGAGCATTGTCAGTTCTTAGTTTGTGGCACCTTACAAGAAATCATTAAAAATGGCTCCTAACTGAAGCACAGCTCACATTTAAAAGAGAAGTTGAAATAGCTGTTACAATGGAAACCGCAGACAGAGACATAATTGAGTTGCAGTCAGGAATGAAAGTGAGAATGAACAAAATTGAAACATCTAAACAGAAACCGGCCTGGCTATAAAAATGTACTAACATTGTGGCAGGGGCTCACATACACCAAACCAATTTAGATTTAAAGGTGAAACTTGCAGAAAATGCAACGAAGTAGGACACATACAAAGAATATGTCAGGGAGACAAAAATAAATGGACTGAACAGGGGAGAGAAAAAAAGATAAAAAGGCAAGTTGTAGTTTCAAAAAGAGCATCAATCTGCATGGTGTTGATGAAAAATCTGATAATGTTGAGAGTGACTGAGGATTGCATAGCCTTGAGATTTACAATATGAAAACATTGTACAATAGACAAGCAATATGTCTTAAACCAGGAGTAAATGGAAAATTAATTAAAATGGAATTGGATACTGATTTGACATTTTAGTCATTCAACAAAATGAGTTTGAATGGCATTTCAAAGACTCTAAACTGAAACCTGTAGATATTCAATTCAGAACTGAGACTGGAGAAAAGATAACCCCTGTGGAAACGACATTGGCAGCTGTGAAATACAGCAACAAACAAGCCACTTTGAGCTTGTATGTGGGAAAAACAGAAGGACCAGCATTGTGGGGCATGACTGGCTGAGTCACCTACAACTTGATTGGAGATCCACCCACCAGATGCATGTCACATCTCCTGCAATAATGTCAACTGAAAATTAATTTAAAAAGGTAGTGGGTGATGTCACAACTGTCTCCATGCTATGCACCATGAACCATTGCCCAAACAGAGGGCAAACATCTGTTGGTGCCAAACTCTGTGCTTTCTGGTTGGGAAGCATATCGGATCAAGGAAGGACCATGCTGCTCAGAGGAAGCATGAAAGTGGTCTGACTATAACAGCATTTGTAGGCAACATATCTGAGAAAGCTTCTGATATGTTAATCAGGCAGTTACTTGTGAAATGTGACTTGGTTTTAAGTTGGAAGAGAGTTTGAGGAGCTTCAGGAAAGTTACAAGCTTTCAGCTTTTGTGAGTTTATTGCATGAACTTCAAGTGGGAGACAAAACTTGCTTGTAAAAGTAGATGCAAAGACCAAAGCCCAGTTGGATGAATGGAAGGCCACAAAGTAAGGGAGTTAATGGAGATACGAAAACAGATGATTTGTCAGATGATGTTGTGAATGAGGAAACTAAGAGAAGAGATCAGATCGTAAAGGGAGCAATAGAAGGATTAATGAAAGAATACTCCAGTGAACTAATTGCACTGTCCCAAGATCAAGATGCACACCCCAGAAAGAAGAAAAAGGAAAAGAAAAAGAAACATCAGAAATATTCCAGAGCTGTCAGAACCATTTCCTGCAGTCTCAGAGTCAACTCCTACAACTACTATGGAGGGCGCCCGAGAACCTAAGATTGTTTCACAGCCACAAGTCTCACCTGTCAAGCAGAAGTTAAATGGAAATAGCTAAAAGGCTATAAAAAAGAGAAACTACCATTTAACTGAGTAGCAAATTATGTATTTAAGTTAAATACAGAACAAATTAGAACACCACCAATTCTACTACAGCACTAGAAAACTATGTATTAGTTCCTAAACCTTATCAGTGAAGGAATTCACCCAGTGTATGGTGCTGTGTACGAGATGTCCAGGGAGGGGTGGCATCTCTGGAGAAAGGGCTTGTTGTGACCATTCTAGGGCAGCTCACTTACCTTTCATCCCCACCAGACACTCAACTGCTACCTGTGGCTCTAAGTAACTGTTTGCTTGTGACAGTGGGCACACCCCAGTACACCGCTTCAACAAGCAGGTTAAATCAAGTGAGCGTGGCCAGTGGGCGTCATGCCGCAGTGAAACACAAGCAAACAACATGCTGCTGTGTTCTTTCGAGTAACAAAATCAACAAAATTAGCACAGACACCTGGTGTTGATAATGGACTGCCTTCAAACAATGTTTTCAATAATTTCATCTCCAAAGTCTTCACTTTCATTGTAACCTTCAAGATGAACGTTGATACCTTCAAATTCTTCATAGTTATGTTGAAGGAATATAATCTGGCATCTCCAAGACTGAATGCTTGAAACCACAGTAAGCAAAATAATTCTGAATTATCTTACTGCTTATTTCTCAGCAACTATCAGTGATAAAAATCACTACTTTTTGAATACAAACACATGCAAATGACACCGTTCACTCTAATCCTAGTGTAGTGTCAAACAGCCACACAAGTTCATGCAGCTAACACTACTTTGAAACTATTGAGCAACAGTTTCCTGTCCTGATTAAGCAGCATTGTGTTCAAATAAATAAAGGGAATCCCGGCTACTTTCTTGATTAGTTTTTGTTCTCTAAGAGTTGTCCCAAAGCAGAATTAATATCATCGGCATGTGTCATGAAATTTGTTAACTTTGTGGCGGCAGTACCATGCAATACATGATAATATAGAAAAAAACTGTGAATTACATTAAGTAGATATACGTTTATATATAGTAGTCAAAATAGAAATTAAAAAGTAATGAATTAGTGTTCATGGGTTCAATATTCATTCAGAAATTGGATGGCAAAGGGGAAGAAGGTGTTCCTGAATCGATGAGAATGTGCTTTCAGGCTTCTGTAACTCCATCCTAACAGTAACAATGAGAAGAGGGCAGTCCTATGGGGTGGGGGTTTTTGAGACACTGCTCCTTGAAGCTATGGAGGCCAGTGCCCATGATGGAGCTGACAACTTTACAACTCTCTGCAGCTTACTTCGATCCTGTGCTGTAGCCCCCAACCCCCATACCAGACGGTGATGCAGCCAGTCAGAATGCTTTCCATGGGACATCTGCAGAAGTTTGCGCCTGTTTTAGGTGACATACCAAATCTCCTCGAACTCCTAAAGAAATATTGCCATGATATGAAATATAGCTTAATGAAATATGCAGATGCCCCTATTAACAGATGAACCAATTAACCAAACCCACTGTATTTGTCAAAACAACCATTCCACTTTTTTCACACTGCAATGTCATTGTATTTTCCTTAAAATACATTGCCATGTTTCTATTCTGAAGATTACAAATTTAAACTTTGGTTTACTAACTTTCAAATTAGCTTACATCAAACGAACAATAATAACATGTATTGACATTGCCTTTCTGTTGTAATTAAAGGTGCTAACAGGAACTATAAGAGCAGAAACTAGAGAAGTCTGTCATTCAAAGAAAGAAATAGAACAGATGGCAAAGACTTGGTCAAAGAAATAAACTTAAAGAGCATTTGAAGGGAATAATGAGAGAGGAAGAGGTTTTATAGACAGAATTTCAGAGATTGAGGCCAAAGTAACGAAAACCCTGGTACTCAGTGCTGAAGTATTAAAACCAAGAATGAAAATTGAAGATGCTGGAGACATTTAGTAACTTAGTCAGCATCTATACAGAGGTAAAAAAATGACATTTCCAGTTAATAACCTTTCATTCAGACTGAAATGGAAAGAAAACAAGATTTTTTTAAATTGCAGAGAGGAGATAGTGGAGGGAACGGAGGGAATGTTGGTAATAGGTTGGAGATCAAGAACGAACGTGAGAAAACCTGCAGAGGCTGGAGATCCAAAGCCACACACACAGAGTGCTGGAGGAACTCAGCAGGACAGGCAGCATCTACAGAAAAGGTACAGTCAACGTTTCAGCTGGGACACTTCATCAGGTCTGAGGGCAAGAACATCCATGCTTCATGAATACCGTCAGTGACTCCTGATAGGGGATGATGAATTCGTGTTAATCATAGCTCATCCATCTGAAATAATGTAAACATAAAGAGTTGAACAAAGGCAACAGAGGGGAAAATGGCTGAAGCTGGAAGCTCCAGAGCATAGCAGTTGCTGAAAATCTGAAATTAAAGAGAATTGTGTAAATATTCTTCAGTTTAGGTAGCATCTGTGGAAAGGATGACCGAAATGTTACAATTTAATGCCCCTAAATCCATCTAGATTTCCATGAATAAAACGAAGTGAGGTGTTTTGTATTTAATGAAACCTGTAACACATTTTATTGAACTCCAAAACCTACATCACAAAAGCGCTAAAAACTCTTTACTGAATAACGTCATCACGTCAGACTAGCCTCTTAAGGTGAAACCCCAAATCAATGTTGGTGGTTGTGAATTATGTACATTTCTCCCAATTACATTACCCTACACGTGCTCACCCAGAATTCACTAAAACCGGCATTGTGAACCTGTCAGGAGCTCAGACAAGCCATTGGGCTCGGGTCCTATGTTCCATGGGAGGAGGAACTGCAGTTGCCTTTGGCTCATCCAGATGTGCGTTGATATGCCAGTGGCATGACAGCAGAATCCTCCAAATCTTGGTGGGCTGGTTTAAGGCGATCTACAAAAATATGTTCTATGATAAAGCTTTTTCTCCCCATTCCAAAATGCAGAATGGGCCATCGTAAGGAGATGTTGGTGTTTGTCATGGTGGTCAAAAACAGACGAGGCGGAATATAGGTGAACAGGAATCCAAGAGTGCTATATGCCATGATTATTTCTTCGGCAGTTTGAACGGGGCACGACTGTGCAAGCGCATGGGGGTTGGCCAGTGGGAACAGCGGGAAGAGTTTAAAAGGAAGTCAGATTTATAAAGCGGGTGACAGAGTAGTGGGAGACAGAGTTACGAAGGCTTTGGCTCAACGGACCTTCGGCGATGAAGGGTTGAGGTGAGGTAGGTTATCTGTTTAAAATAAAGACAGAGAGTATGTGCGTGAGGCCAGTTTTCTGTGCTCGGTGTCAAATGTGCGAAGTCCTAGAGACTCCCAGCCTCCTGGACGACCACATCTGCACCAGGTGCATGGAGCTGCAGCTCTTTAGAGACTGTGTTAGGGAACTGGAGATGCAGCTCGATGACGTTCGTCTCATCAGGGAGAGTGAGGAGGTGATAGAGAGGAGCTATAGGCAGGTAGTCACCCCGAGACCACAGGAGACAGAGAAGTGGGTAACAGTCAGGAGACAAAAGGTCAAGAAGCAGGTACTAGAGAGTATTCCAGTGGCTGTTCCCCCTTAACAATACCTGGGGGAAGCAACAGTGGTCACGCCTCTGGCACAGAGACTGGCCCTGTGGCCCAAATGGGTAGGGAAAGGAAGAGGATGGCAGAAGTGATAGGGGACTCTACAGTTAGAGGGTCAGATAGGTGATTCTGTGGATGCAGGAAAGAAACGCAGAAGGTAGTTTGCCTCCCAGGTGCCAGGGTCTGGGATGTTCCTGATCACGTCCATGATATCTTGAAGTGGGAAGGAGAACAGCCAGAGGTCGTGGTACAGATTGGTACCAACGACACAGATAGAAAAAGAGAGGAGGTCCTGAAAAAGGACTACAGGGAGTTAGGAAAGAAGTTGAGAAGCAGGACCTCAATGGTAGCAATCTCAGGATTATTGCCTGTGCCATGTAACAGTGAATATAGGAGTAGATTGAGGTGGAGGATAAATGCGTGGCTGAGGGATTGGAGCAGGGGGCAGTGATTGAGATATCTGGATCATTGGAACCTCTTCTGGGGCAGGTGTGACCTGTACAAAAAGGACAAGTTACACTTGAATCTGAGGGGGACCAATATCCTGGCGGGGAGGTTTGTTAAGGCTATTGTGGAGAGTCTAAACTAGAATTGCTGGGGGGTGGGAACCAAACTGAAGTGACAGAGGAAAGGGAGGTTGGCTCACAAATAGAGAAAGTTTGGAGACAGTGTGAAAGGAAGGATAGGCAGGTGATAGAGAAAGGGACACACTCAGACTGATGGTTTGAGATGTTTATATTCAAATATACAAACTAATCTAATCCATATGAATATAGAGTAAGGAGTATGTTAATATGATTCAATATACTGTATCTGGTATCATTATATTTTGTTTTTTGTTTTATGAAATGTATTCTCTTGAACTCTGTATTCTATGTATAGAAATCAAAATCAATAAAAATATTGAAAAGGAGAAAAGAAAGAGATGTGTCTATTTTAATGCGAGGGAAATCATGAATAAAGTGGATGAGCTTAGAGCGTGGATCAGTACTTGGAGCTACGATGTTGTGGCCGTTACAGAGACTTGGATGGTGCAGGGGCAGGAATGGCTACTTCAAGTGCCAGGCTTTAGATGTTTCAGAAAGGACAGGGAGGGAGGAAAAAGAGGTGGGGGCGTTGCTACATGCTCAAGGAGATCTGTTTTTTTTTTGTGAGAATGATGTAATGATCTTTTGGAGGTCACCTGATGTGATTTTGCCGCCGATGTGAGGTCACGTGATGACATGTGCCCCGTGACTATATAAGGGTTGACCCAGGTGATGCAGTTGGTTTTTGAGTTTGAAGATTTCCAGGTAGAACGTGTTGTGCCTCCGTTTCTGTTGCGTGTTTGTTTTTGTGACGCAGTTTCATTTTTAAAACGGAGGGTGCGTTCTCTTATATGATACAGTATATTTGGACTTGGAATTTGTGGCAGGAAGTGCCAATTTACTCAATTCCGACAGCTGAAGGGAGGGTGAAGAATTCATCGAAGGATCGGAAGAAGTTGGCATCATTTGGCAGTTTAATTAAGAATCGACCTTATTGAGTCTTCGTTGGAGGAGAACCTGCAACGAGATAACTCTTGCAAAAGGGCAATGAGTTCATGCAAATAGGTGCTCTCTCTCTCTAAAGGAATTTAAGGTCAGTCGATTTAAACTGTTTATCTTCAGCATCGGGAATCCTGTGGACAGAACCAGCAGTAAAGTTGCGTCTGTGAAGAAATCCTTCTCCAGAGAAGTCTCTCCCAATTGAATGCATAAAACTGTTTGACTTTCGAAGTTATCGCTTTAAGAACTATATCTGACTGTATCACTTTAAGAACTGTTTTCACATTTAACGCTTTAAGAACCAGAGCCGAGTGGAGTTGGTGAACGGCTGCATATCTGTTAACTTCCGGTTAAAGTTTTCCTTTGTTTTTTTTTTCCTTATCATTTATACGTGCTTAATAAACGTTTGGTTGTTTTTATATAACCTGTCTCGATTAATATTCATTGTTGCTGGTTTCGTAACATAATTTGTGGGGGCTCGGCCAGGAAGTGTTCTGATTTTGAGTTTAAGTGCTGGTAATTGCTATTTTGGTTTGGACAAGGGGAATACCCGACTTTTTTTTTTGGTTTGATTGGTGTGTGTGTTGTATTCAGCAACAATGGATATTGATGATATTTTGAAGGCGCCTGACTCGGGATTTTTGGAGACTGCGAGAAAACCTGTGGTATTAGAGATTGCTAAGAAGTTGGATATTAAAGGAATTACGAGGAATTCTACCAAGGCTTTCATACAAAGAAAAATTGCTGAACATTATATTAATTTGGAATTGTTTGATCAGGATGTGTTAGATAAGTTTCTACTGAGTAATCTGGAAATGCAGTTGCATCTTGAACAGTTAAAGTTTGAAATATTTAAAGAGGAAATGGCCGAAAGACAGGCTAATAAAAAAAGGGAATTTGAGGAAAGAGAAGCCCTTAAAAAAAGGGAATTTGAAGAAAGAGAAGCCCTTAAAAAAAAGGGAGTTTGCAGAAAGAGAAGCTGAAAACCAGAGGAAATTCGAGCTGGAGATGCAGAAATTAAAGTTCGGGAGTCAGTCTTCTGGTTCTATGAAATAGTTTATTGCTAGTCGTGAGGTTGTTTTGGCTCCTCCATTTAATGAAGCTGATGTGGACGCATATTCCCAACATTTCGAAACAGTTGCTCTGAGTTTACAGTGGCCGAAGGACCAATGGCCAGTGATATTGCAAAGTGTAATTAAAGGCAAGGCACAACAAGTTTATACAGCTTTAAATGCTGAGCAAGCACTGGATTATGATATTGTTAAACAGCAAATATTAAAGGCATATGAGATGGTTCCGGAAGTGTATAGAGAAAGATTTAGAAGTTTGAAGAAATCGGTGGAAAAAACTTATGTGGAATTTGCCTATGAGAAATCTGTATGTTTTGAGAGATGGGTTTCCTCTAAAAATGTGAATGGGGAGTATAATAAATCGAAAGAGCTGATTTTGCAGGAGGAATTTAAAAGAAGCATTCCTGTTGAAGTGAGAACATACTTAAATGAACAGGACACTGCTACATTGCAGGAGATTGCTAAATTGGCTGATGAGTATGTTTTAATTCACCAAGAATAAATTTTCTCCAGGTAAAATTTTTAAAAGGAAAACTAGCACAGAGAGTCAAGTTAAATCAGACATTAAATCTGAAGTTAGTGAGAAAAGTAAGGATGAAGGGAGACCTGTGAAGGAAAGACATTTTGGTATTATTTGTAATTATTGTAAGAAACCTGGACATGTAGTGGCTAACTGCTTCCAATTGAAACAGAAAGAGAAAGAAGTGGCCCAGATGCTTGTGTGCAGCATATTGGAAAACCTGTAAAACCACAGGGTTTAGAAAATGTTAATGAAGATGTGTCAGAGTCTGACCAAGTTAAGAAGGGATATGAAGCTTTTATAACAGAAGGATTTGTATCCTTGAAAGAAGGATCCAATGCAGTACCGATAGGATACTTAGAGATACTGGAGCTTCGCAATCACTAATATTAGACAGTGTGCTAAGGTTTAGTGATGAGTCTGACATTGGTGAGGTAAATTATATAAGAGGAGTAGGGAGTGCCCTTATGCCAGTATATTTACATAGAGTAAATTTAAGGTCAGGATTAGTTACAGGGGTTGTTAAAATAGGATTGCAATCTAGTTTACCTGTGAATGATGTTTCTCTTTTGTTATGGAATGATTTAGCAGGTGGACAAGCTTTTCCTGAAGTGCATTTGACAATAAATTCAAATTCTGAGGAACCACAGAGGGATTCTAACACAGATTCTTCTTGTGTTGTAACAAGAGCTATGGCTAAAAAGACTGATGTAAAGGATGAGGTTGTTACCCATGACAGTTCAAATCAAGATTCGAATTTTGAGGATGTATCAGAAACTTTCTTACCTACCTTATTTGATCAGGATTTTGCTGGTTAAGTCTGATCAGGAAGACTTGTCTTTATCTCGGAAGGAGATGATAGCAGAGCAAGGTAAGGATCCTGAGATAGTTAAATTAAAAGAACAAGCTCTTCCAGGTAGTGAAATTGAAAAAGTACCAGTTGGAAATTATTTTGAGAAGGGGGTATTAATGAGAAAGTGGAGATCACCTACAATTCCTGCTAGTGAGGAATGGGACGTTAATCATCAGGTTGTTGTTCCTAAAATTTACCGAAATGAGATTTTGACAATGGCTCAAAGTATTCCTTTGGGTGGTCATTTAGGGGTAAAGAAAACTATGAACAAAGTTTCTAAACATTTTTATTGGCCTAGTTTAAGGCAAGATGTGGCAACATTTTGTAGAACGTGTCATACATGTCAAATTGTTAGTAAACCTAATCAGATTACTCCAGTGGCTCCACTGCAACCAATTCCAGTATTTGGTGAGCCCTTTTCAAAAATCATTGTAGACTGTGTAGGTCCTTTGCCAAAAACTAAAACTGGACATCAATATTTATTAACTATAATGTGCAGAGCGTCTAGGTTTCCAGAGGCAGTACCTCTTAGGAATATAACAGCTAAAACTGTGACAAAGGCTCTTATAAAATTCTTTACTTATTTTGCTTTGCCTGAGGAAATACAATCAGATCAAGGTAGTAATTTTATGTCTGGGTTGTTTCAGCAGATAGTTTATAAACTGGGAGCAAAGCAGATTATTTCCTCAGCCTATCATCCAGAATCACAAGGAGCCTTGGAGAGATTTCATTCTACACTAAAAACTATGATTAGGACATATTGTGTGGAAAATGAAAAGGATTGGAATGAAGGTATACATTTACTACTTTTTGCAGTAAGGGAGGCAGTACAGGAATCCTTAGGTTTTAGTCCTTTTGAACTTGTGTTTGGACATAGAGTTCGAGGACCTTTGGCTTTGTTGAAGGAACAGTAGATTAATAAAGAAGTACACATTAGTTTGTTAGATTATGTTTTGAAATTTAAAGACAGTTTGTACAAAGCTTGTAGTTTGGCCAAGGAAAATTTAAAGTTAGCTCAAGAGAAGATGAAGATGTGGTATGATAAGGAAGCTAGGATGAGGTCATTTAAGCCTGGAGATAAAGTGTTGGTTCTTTTCTCAGTACAAACAAACCCATTACAAGCCAAATTCCATGGTCTTTATGAGATTAAATCTAAGGTAAATGAGGTGGATTATGTGGTAAAAACTCCAGATCGGAGGAAGACAACACAGCTGTGTCATATAAATATGATAAAACCGTATTATGAGAGAGAAGTTGCCACTGTGACTGTTAAGGAAAAGGGTTAAGGAAATTAAACTCCAATTTAATAATCCAGTTTAATGTTACAGAAGTACAATATTTTGATCACTCATATTAAGGGTAAAGACAATGTGATTGCTGATTGCTTGTCTAGATGTTAAATGTACAAGGAAAATTTGGTTTTTTTTGGAGTGATAGTTTAATGTTTGTAACACTCCTACTGTACATTAGTTTGTAAAGGGTTGAAAGATAAGGTTGTATATATTGTGTATTTTGTAAATTTTATACCTTCGTATTTTTTTTTGTATAAATTGTTAAAATTTTATTCTTCAAGAGACCAAAAATTTTTTTTTGGAGGGAGGTGTTACATGCCCAAGGAGATCTGTTTTTTTTGTGAGAATGATGTAATGGTCTTTTAGAGGTCACCTGATGTGATTTTCCCGCCGATGTGAGGTCACGTGATGACATGTGCCCCGTGACTATATAAGGGTTGACCCAGGTGATGCAGTTGGTTTTTGAGTTTGAAGATTTCCAGGTAGAACATGTTGTGCCTCCGTTTCTGTTGCGTGTTTGTTTTTGTGATGCAGTTTCATTTTTAAAATGGAGGGTGCGTTCTCTTATGAGATACAGTATATTTGGACTGGGAATTTGTGGCAGGAAGTGTCAATTTACTCAATTCCGACATCTGAAGGGAGAGTAAAGAATTCATCGAAGGATCGAAAGAAGTCAGCATCATTTGGCAGTTTAATTAAGAATCGACCTTATTGAGTCTTCGTCAGAGGAGAACCTGCATTGAGATAACTCTTGCAAAAGGGCAATGAGTTCATGCAAATAGGTGCTCTCTCTCTCTCTAAAGGAATTTAAGGTCAGTCGGTTTAAACTGTTTATCTTCAGCATCGGGAATCCTGTGGACAGAACCAGCAGTAAAGTTGCGTCTGTGAAGAAATCCTTCTCCAGAGAAGTCTCTCCCAATTGAATGCGTAAAACTGTTGGACTTTTGAAGTTATCGCTTTAAGAACTATATCTGACTGTATCACTTTAAGAACTGTTTTTGCATTTAACGCTTTAAGAACCAGAGCCGAGTGGAGTTGGTAAACGGCTGCATATCTGTTAACTTCCGGTTAAAGTTTTCCTTTGTTTTTTTTTTCCTTATCGTTTATATGTGTTTAATAAATGTTTGGTTGTTTTCATATAACCTGTCTCAATTAATATTCATTGTTGCCGGTTACGTAACAGCGTGGCACTGTTGATGAGGGATAGTGTCACAGCTGTAGAAAAGGAGGAGGTCATGAAGGGGTTGTCTACAGAGTCTTTGAGGGTGGAAATTAGGAATAGGAAGAGGTCAATAACTCTACTGAGTGTTTTTTATAGACCACCCAATAGTAACAGGGACATCGAGGAGCAGATAGGGAGATAGATTCTGGAAAGGAGTAATATTAACAGGGTTGTTGTAGTGGGAGATTTCAATTTCCCTAATATCAATTGGCATCTCCCTAGAGTGAGGGGTTTAGATGGGGTGGAGTTTGTTAGATGTGTTCAGGAAGGTTTCTTGATACAATATGTAGATAAGCCTACAAGAGGAGAGGCTGTACTTGATCTGGTATTGGGAAATGAACGTGATCAGGTGTCAGGTCTCTCAGTGGGAGAGCATTTTGGAGATAGTGATCACAATTCTATCTCCTTTACCATAGCATTGGAGAGGGATAGGAAGAGACAAGTTAGGGAAATGTTTAATTGGACTAAGGGGAACTATGAGGCTATCAGGCAGGAACTTTGAAGCATAGATTGGGAACAGATGTTCTCAGGGAAACATACGGAAGAAATGTGGCAAATGTTCAAGGGGTATTTGGTTCTGAGTAGGTACGTTCCAATGAGACATGGGAAGGATTGTAGGGTACACGATCTGTGGTGCACAAAGGCTGTTGTAAATCTAGTCATTAAGAAAAGAAGAGCATATGAAAGGTTCAAAAAACTAGGTAATGATATGAACCTAGAAGATTATAAGGCTAGCAGGAAGGAGCTTGAGAATGAAATTACGAGAGCCAGAAGGGGTCATGAGAAGACCTTGGTGGATAGGATTAAGGAAAAGCCCAAGGCATTTTACAAGTATGTGAAGAGCAAGAGGATAAGACGTGTGAGAATAGGACCAATGAAGTGTGACAATGGAAAAGTGTGCATGGAATCGGAGGAAATAAAGGAGGTAATTAATGAATACTTTGCTTCAGTATTCACTACGGAAAAAGATCTTGGCAATTGTAGGGATGACTTGCAGTGGACTGAAAAGATTGAGTATGCTGATATTAAGAAAGAGGATGTGCTGGAGCTTTTGAGAAGCTTCAAGTTGGATAAGTCACCGGGACTGGATGAGATGTACCCCAGGCTACTGTGGGAGGCAAAGGAGGAGATTGCTGAGCCTCTGGCAATGATTTTTGCATCATCAGTGAGGACGGGAGAGGTTCCGGAGGATTGGAGGTTGCGGATGTTTATTCCGCATGGAGGCCGGTGGCCAGTGGAGTGCCTCAGAGATATGTCCTGGGACCCTTACTCTTCATGATTTTTATAAATGACCTGGATGAGGAAGTGAAGGGATGGGTTAGTAAATTTGCTGATGACACAAAGGTTGGGTGTGTTGTGGATAGTGTGGAGGGCTGTCAGAGGTTACAGCGGGACATTGTCAGGAAGCAAAACTGGGCTGAGAAGTGGCAGATGGAGTTCAACCCTAGATAAAGATGAGGTGGTTCATTTTGGTAGGTCAAATATGATGGCAGAATATAGTATTAATGGTAAGACTCTTGACAGTGTGGAGGATCAGAGGGAACTTGGGGTCCGAGTCCACAGGACGCTCAAGGCTGTTACGCAGGTTGACTCTGTGGTTAAGAAGGCATATGGTGCATTGGCCTTCATCAATCATGGGATTGAGTTTAGGAGCCGATAGGTAATGTTGCGGATATATAAGACCCTGGTCAGACCCCACTTAGAGTACAGTGCTCAATTCTGGTCGCCCTACGATAGGAAGGACGTGGAAACCATAGAAAGGGTGCAGAGGAGATTTATAAGGATGTTGCCTGGACTGGGGAGCATGCCTTATGAGAATAGGTTGAGTGAACTCGGCCTTTTCTCCTTGGAGCGATGGAGGATGAGAGGTGACTTGATAGAGGTGTACAAAATAATGAGAGGCATTGGTCATGTGGATAGTCCGAGGCTTTTCCCCAGGGCTGAAATGGTTAGCACGAGAGGGCATAGTTTTTAGGTGCTTGGAAGCAGGTACAGAGGAGATGTCAGGGATAAATTTTTTACGCAGAGAGTGGTGAGTGCGTGGAATGGGCTGCCGGCGGTGGTGGTGGATGCGGAAACGATAGGGTCTTTTAAGAGACTCCTGGATAGGTACATGGAGCTTAGAATAATAGAGGGATATGGGTAAAGCCTAGGTAGTATTAAGGTAGGGGCATGTTCAGCACAGCTTTGTGGGTCGAAGGGCCTGTATTTTGCTGTACGTTTTGTATGTTTCTATGATGGGAGGTAGGAATTGAATTTACTGAGGAGGGTGGAACTCTGTTGAGAGGCCGACCAGAGAGACATGGCATCAGAAATGAAATCACCCTGCACTCGTGACGGCTGCCCGTATGCCAACTCAGCCATGGACAAGTGCAGGTCCTCCATTAGAGCAACCCTGAGCTACAGTAGGACCCATGGGAAACAAAAAGATCAGGGAATCCTTCAGAGCAGCCTTCAAGGAGCAGCGAAACCATTCACTTAGGCCATTGGACTGTGGGTGATACGGCATGGTGTGATGTATCCTAACACGAGGTTCTGGGCCATCACAGCCGAGAGGTCTGATATGAATTGGGTACCGCAGACAGAGGAACTATCAGGTGGGGTGCCACTCCGAGCAATCCAGGTGCTGATGAACACCCGAGCCTCTTCTGCAGCCGTCATCAATCCCAGAGGGACGACCTCTGGCCACCTGGTGGTACAGTCCACAATGGTAAAGAGGTGCATGAAAACCCAAGAGAGGGAAGAGAACCAACAATGTCCACATTGACATAGTCAAACCTTAGGGACATCAAAAGGTGCCAATGGCACCTGAACATGACGGTTAATTTTTACACATTGGCTCTCCACACAAGCTGCAGTCCAATCATGTAGTCCTTTCTCAGGCTGTTCCCCACAAACTTTAGTGCAACCAGTTTCTGTGAGGCCTTCCAGCCTGATGCAAGAGACCATGTATGGAGTCGAAAACAGTCCACCTCCAGTTTACGGTTACAATGGGCCGAGGGCGACCGGTTGAGACATCACACAGAAGAGAAGCCCCAGCATCCCCAAGCTTAATGTCAGCCAACCTCAGGCCCTTGACTGTTGTTTGATAAACCTACACCTCCGGGTCAGTAGCTTGGTTGGCTGCCATGCCGGCTTAGTCAACCCTTATGTGTACAGCCTCAACGGTTGGCCATTAGAGACAATCAGCCACGACATTATTTTCCCCAATTTGTTGTATATCAGTTGTGAACTCGGATATTCAAGCCAGGTGGTGTTGCTACCATGCAGACCAATGATCTGAGATTTTGGCCGTCGCATGTGTGAGGGGTTTGTAGTCAATGAATGCTGTGAAATGGCGATCCGGTAGAAGAAAATGAAAATGGCCGACAGCCAGATAGAGAATGAGAATTTCAAGATTAAACGTGCTGTACTTCCTTTTGGTGGGGGGAGCTGCTGGCTGAAGAGGTAAGCTACTGCCACGTGCCTCCGACCAAGTGTTCGTGGAGTTTGTGCGTAGTCTGAAGCACCAGTAGTGATGACTATGTGTGCGTTGGGGTGCCAGTGTGCCAGGAGGATCTTGTTGGAGAGAGCTTGTTTGAGCACAAGACCATAAGAAATAGGAGCAGAAGTAGACCGTTCAGCCCATCGAGTCTGCTCCACTGTTCAATCATGGGCTGATCCAATTCTTCCAGTGATGCCCACTCTCCTGCCTTCTCCCCATACCCTGCCCTGGTTAATCAAGAACTTATCTATCTCTGCCTTAAATGCAACCAATGACTTGGCCTCCACAGCTACTTGTGGCAACAAATTCCATAGATTTACCACCCCCTGACTAAAGAAATTTCTCCACATCTCTGTTCGAAATGGATGTACTTCAATCCTGAAGTCATGCCCTCTTGTCCTAGACTCCCCAACCATGGGAAATAACTTTGCCATATCTAATCTGTTTAGGCCTTTCAACATTTGGAATATTTCTATGAGATCCCCCTCTCATTCTCTTGAACTCCAGGGAATACAGCCCAAGAGCTGCCAGACGTTCCTCATATGGTAATCCTTTCATTCCTGCAATCATTCTTGTGAATCTTTTCTGAACCCTCTCCAATGTCAGTATATCCTTTCTAAAATATGGAGCCCAAAACTGCACACAATACTCCAAGTGCAGTCTCACGAGTGCCTTATAGAGCCTCAATATCACATCCCTGCTCTTATATTCTATACCTCTAGAAATGAATGCCAACATTGCACTTGCCCTCACCACTGACTCAACCTGGAGGTTAATCTTTAGGGTATCGTGCACAAGGACTTCCAACTCCCTTTGCATCTCAGCATTTTGAATTCTCTCCCCATCTAAATAATACTCTGCCAGTTTATTTCTTTCACCAAAGTGCATGACCATACACTTTACAACATTGTATTTCATTTGCCACTTCTTTGCCCATTCCCCTAAACTATCTAAGTCTTTCTGAAGGCTCTCTGTTTCCTCAACACTACCTACTCCTTCACCTATCTTTGTATCATCAGCAAATTAAGCCACAAATTCATTAATTCCATAGTCTAAATCATTGACATACATCGTAAAAACCGACCCCTGTGGAACTCCACTAGTAACCGGCAGCCAGCCAGAATAGGATCCCTTTATTCCCACTCTCTGTTTTCTCTCGATTAGCCAATGCTCCACCCATGCTAGTTACTCTCCTGTAATTCCATGGGCTCTTATCTTACTAAGCAGCTGCAAGTGCAGCACCTTGTCAAAGGCCTTCTGAAAGTCCAAGATAACCACATCTACTGCATCTCCTTTGTCTACCCTGCTTGTAATTTTCTCAAAAAATTGTAGTAGATTAGTCAGGCAGGATTTTCCTTTCAGGAAACCATGCTGGCTTTGGCCTATCTTGTCATGTGCCTTCAGGTATTCAAAAATCTCATCCCTAACAATCGATTTCAACAACTTCCCAACCACTGATATCAGGCGAACAGGTCTATAGTTTCCTTTCTGCTGCCTCCCACCCTTCTTAAATAGCAGAGTAACATTTGCAATTTTCCATTCATCCAGTACAATGCCAGAATCTATCGATTCTTGAAAAATCATTATTAATGCCTCCACAATCACTCCACCTACTTCCTTCAGAACCCAGGGGTGCATTCCATCAGGTCCAGGAGATTTATCCACCCTCTGATCATTAAGCTTCCTGAGTATCTTCTCAGTCATAATTTTCACTGCACATACTTCATTTCTCTGACACTCTTGAATGTCCGGTATACTGCAGATGTCTTCCATTATGAAGACTGATGCAAAATACGCATTCAGTTCGTCTGGCATCTCTGCATCTCTCATTACAATATCTCCAGCATCATTTTCTATTGGTCCTATATCCACCCTCAATTCTCTTTTACCCTTTGCATACTTAATAAAGCTTTTAGTACCTTCTTTGATATTAGTCACCAGCTTCCTTTCATTATTCATCTTTTCCTTCCTAATGACCTTCTTTGTGGCCTCTCTTTTGCTTTTACTTTGTCTCTGACTTCACTTGTCAGCCACGGTAGTGACCTTCTTCCATTCAAAAATTTCTTCTTATTTGGAATATATCTGCCTTGCACTTCCCTCATTTTTCGCAGAAGCTCCAGCCATTGGTGCTCTGCTGTTCTTCCTGTTAGTGTCCCTTTCCAGTCAACCTTGGCCATTTCCCCTCTCATGCCATTGTAATTTTCTTTATTCCACTGAAATACCAACACATTGGAATTTAGTTTCTCCTTCTCAAATTTCAAAGTGAACTCGATCATATTGTGATCACTGTTCCCTTATCGTTCCTTATCACCTCCAGATCATTGCACAATACCCATTCCAGCCACAGCTGACCCCCTAGTGGGCTGAAAAACAAGCTGTCCTAAAAAGCCATCTCTTAGATGTTCTACAAATTCTCTCTCATCAAATGACCTGGTCATGTCCACTGACCAGTCACGTACTTGATTACAGTTATTGCCTTTAAGTGCACTATACATGGGGATCACAGGTTCAGTAGCTCATGGAATGAAGCGCTGATAGAAATTTATCATACCTAAAAACTCCTGCATGTTTTTTTCTGGTGTGGGGTGGTGGGGAATCCATAAAACCTGCTAACTTTGTTGGGAGTGGTTTCATACCTTCTGTGGAGATGCGATGGCTGAGAACGTCAATGGTTGACAGTCTAAACTAGCATTTAGCAGAGTTAATTATCAACCCGGGTTGGTTTAAGTGCTTGAAAAGTGTGCAGAGATGTGATACGCATTCAGATTTGGACACACTAGCAATGAGTATGTCATCCGAGTAAAGAAAAAGAAAATCTAAATCTTTTATCACAGATTCCATCAGCCGTTGGAAAGTCTGTGCTGCATGTTTCAGTCCAAATGGCATGTGCAAAAACTCAAATAGGCCAAACTCAAGTCTTCATGTTTGCCAGCTTTTCTGGGTCTAATCTATGCTTGTGGGCATGGACTGGCGGGCCAGTTGTGGGAATATGGTGCTCACTCCATGTTTTGCGACTGTAGTGGGAAATGTGGGTTTGGTGAGGTCTGAGAATTCACCCAGCAGTCGAGTAAACTCACATGTGGTGGTGCATGTGCTTCCAAAGTCATTGCAGGGAAATTACTGGGGGAATAGGGTAACGATCCAAATTTCTCGACATCCACAATCCAACAGTTCATAAAATTGACTAACAGTCCTTGGGCACACAGGATATTTGCACTGAGCAGAGATCTAGCCACTTTAGCCAGGATGAAGTTCTATGTGTAACATCGCCCACTGAACCAGAGCGACACTCATAGCGTCCCGTAAGTCTGGCTCCTACTGCCCTTGGTGGCCTCCAGCGATGTTTCATCACTCTTTGCCTTCTTGTCAGTAGGTGATGCTGGCAGCACAGTCACTTGAGCACCCGTGTCACACAGGAAGTGTTGCCCTGAGAAGGCATCTGTAAAGAACAGTAGATGACCCTGGCAGCTGGAACCCACAGGGTTCACAGATCTTTGTTGTCCTGAATTGCTGGCACTGTGGAAGCTGCAAGGCAGTTGGCACTTCCTGGCATTCGTACCAAAGTGAGCATGGTAAAAACACAGACCTGGTGTCATCTATTTCACAGTGGTGGGCATCCTTATGTTGGAGGCCTTGCAGACCAAGCTTATTCAGGTAGAGAAAGGAGGAGCAATGATGCACTGCCACCTGGCTGAGTGTAGACTATCAGTCATTTTAGCACGGGTCCCTCTTGTCCTCACCTACCACCCCACCAGCCTCCACATCCAGCTCGTAATTCTCCATAACTTCTGCCATCTGCAATGGGATCCCACAACCAAGCACGTCTTTCTCACCCACCCACTTTCTCCACTTTCTGCTTTCCGCAGGGATCACTCCCTACATGACTCCCTTGTCTATTCATCCCTCCCCATTGTTCCCATCCTAGCCCTTAGCTTTGCAAGCAGAATAAGTGCTACACCTGCCTCTACACCTCCCTCACTACCATCCTGGGGCTCAAACAGTCCTTCCAGGTGAGTGAACACTTTACCTGAGAGTTTGTTGGTTTCATCTTCAGATCCGGCCCGCGAAGGTATTTTGACGGCTCTCAAGCAAGTATTGGGATACTATGCTTATCCAGCCCACAAACGATTTTTCTTTATTCTGAGTGTTTCACGCAACCACACTGATGGACATGCATGGCGTCTTGTTATACTGGCCCCAGGTTCCGTTTTGTTCCAAACCAAACACTGGTATATATGAATGACGGGAAGACAGACTACCTTATTAATATGTATTAGATACTCCCCGTGCACGCACAGGTTTTCGGATAGGATCGTTCAAATTTGTAAACAGAAACAGTTCACTGTGTTTTAAAAAGAAATCCATGCTAAGTATCCAGATATTTACATGTGCTATGATACTTATTGAATAACTCATGTTTTGAAATAAAATCGAAGAAAAAAATTCCAATGGCAATGAATGCAAAACGCAGGAAGGTAGACACTGAGTGCCGAAATTTCTAAGACACTTGGACACTAGATTACTTCTTCATCGAGCAAGCTGGGAAACCAGTTTGTCTCATTTGCCAAGAAAATGTTGAAGAAGGTGGCAAATATCAGGCAACATTACAAGAGCTGCCATAGTGGAAATTTTAAACAAGTTTACTGGGTAAGCAAGGAAAGATAAAGTTGAGCGAATGAAGGCTAGTTTCGGAAATCAAACGTCATTTTTTGCCAAGAAAACAGTGAAAATGAAGGAAGTACCCATGCCAGCTATATTCATCCAAGTGGGAAGTATCCTGACTTAGTGGACCATGCAAAAAAGATGGCATCATTGCTTGGCAGCACTTATCTGTGTGAGCAATTATTTTCAAAAATGAAGCACACCAAGAACCAGTTGAGAACAAGACTGACTGATGCCCATCTGGATAATGTCTTGCTCTTGGCATCAGCAAGTCTGACACCCAATATTGAGAAGCTTTCAAGCAACAAACAGCATCAACTTTCATATTGATTTATCGGCTGTTTGCATTAAAACTTTCTTTTTTATTATACTTAATTTACCACCATTCAATGCATCATGTTCATACGTTTTATGTTTAAAGATTCTTTGTGTCATTTTAGTAGATTTAAAAGATGCCTTGATTGAAATAAGTGGCAACTAAACTGAGTTCTTTGATTACTAATGGGCATCCTTGGTTAAGCACAAGTGATTTTCTAGTATGCGTTATTCATTAGTTTGAGGCAAAACATAACTAGATGTACTTAAATGGATAATTCCTATATTTCAAGTTTTTTATGGCATTTATCCGGCTCATTAATACACGATCCAGCCCACAGAGGCAAAAAAGTTGCTGACTCCTGACCTATGCTCTGTCTGCCAGAAAAAGTGGGATCTCCCAGAGGCCACCCATTTTAATTCTACTTCCCATTTCCCATTCTGACATGTCAGTCCATGGCGTCCTCTACTGCTGTGGTGAGGCTACACTCAGGTTGGAGGAGCAACACCTTATATTCCATCTGGGTAGCCTCTAACCTGATGGCATGAACATTGATTTCTTAAACCTCCTATAATGCTCCCCCTCACCTTCACCATTCCCCATTCCCATTTCCCTCTCTTACCTCATCTCCTTACCTGCCCATCGCCTCCTTCTGGTGCTTCTCCCCCCTATCCTTTCTTCCATAGCCTTCTGTCCTCTCTTATCAGATTCCTCTTTCTCCAGCCCTTTACCTCTTTTAGCAATTGACTTCCCAACTCTTCATTTCATTCTCCTCCTCTCCTTGTTTCACTTACCACCTACTACCTTGTATTTCTTCCTCCCCACCCTCCATGCTCTTACCCTGATTTCTCATCTTTTTCTCCAGTCCTGATGAAGGGTCTCAGCGTGAAACATCAACCATTTACTCTTTTTCATAGTTGCTGCCTGGCCTACTGAGTTCCTCCAGCAGTTTGTGTGTGTTTCAGCCATTTTAGCAAGCTCCCTATAGTCCTTTATTGGCGCATTAGCAAGGGCTATGCAAACTTGATCAGGCATTTGCTGCATGAAGATTTCTTTCAGAATAAAACAAGGGTGGTGATTTCCTAGCAGAGACAGCGTGTGGTCCATTAGCTCCAAAGGCTTACAATCACTGAAACCAGGAAATGAAAGCAACCGTTTAGCGTGTTCAGACTCGGACAATCCAAAAGTCTGTAATACAATATTGAGCCCATAAGATCATAAGACACAATGGCAAAATTAGGCCATCTGGACCACCAAGACTTCTCCGCCATTCAGTCATGGCTAATCCTTTTTTCCTATCTCCTCCTCAACTTCAGTTCCCAGCCTTCTCCCCATAACCTTTGATGCCATGTCCAATCAAGAACTTAGAAATCTCTGCCTTAAATGTACCCAACAACCTGACCTCCACAAAAAGATGTGGCAACAAATTCCTCAAATTCATCACCTTTTGACTAAAGAAATTTTTCTGCATCTCTGTTTTGAAAGGGTGCCCCTCGATTCTGAGGCTGTGCCCTCTTGTCCTAGACTCTCCCACCATGAGAAACATCCTTTCCACATCTACTCTGTCTAGGCCTTTCAACATTCAAAAGGTTTCAATGAGATCCCCCCTCATCCTTCTGAATTCCAGTGAGTACAGACCCAGAGCCATCAAATGTTCCTCATATGATAACCCTATCATTCCTGGAATCATTGTTGTAAACCTCCTCTGGATCCTCTCCAATGCCAGCACATCTTTTCTATGATGAGGAGCCCAGAACTATTCACAATACTCAAAGTGAGGCCTCACCAGTGCCTTATGAAGCCTCAGCATCACATCCTTGCTCTTATATTCCAGACCTCTTGAAATTAATCCTAACATTGCATTTGCCTTCTTCACCAATGACTCAACCTGCAAGTTAACCTTCAGGGTGTTCTGCACGAACACTCCCAAGTCCCTCTGCATCTCAGATTCCTGGATTTTCTCCCCGTTTAGAAAATAGTCCACACATTTATTTCCACTAACAAAGTGCATGACCATGCATTCTACGACGTTGTATTTCATTTGCCACTTTCTTCCCCTAATTCTCTTAATCTGTCTAAGTCCTTCTGCATCCCTCTTGTTTCCTCAACACTACCTGCCCCTCCACAATCTTCATATCATCTGCAAACTTGACAACATAGCCATCTATTCCATAATCTAAATCATTTATATACAGCATAAAAAGAAGTAGTCCCAACACCGACACCTGCGGATCACCAATAGTCGCTGGCAGCCAACCAGGAAAGGATCCTTTTATTCCCACTCACTGCCTCCTACCAATGTTCTCACCATGTTTGTAACTTTCCTGGAATACCATAGGCTCTCAGCTTGGTAAGCAGCCTCATGTGTGGCACCCTGTCAAAGGCCTTCTGAAAGTCCAAATATACAACATCCACTGCATCCCCTTTACCTATTCTACTTGTAATCTCCTCAAAGAATTCTAACAGGTTTGTCAGGCAGGATTTTCCCTGAAGGAAGCCATGCTGAGTTTGTACTATCTTGTCCTGTGGCACCAACTACTCCATCATCTCATCCTTGAGAATTGACTCTAACATCTTCCCAACCACTGAGGTCAGGCTAACTGGTCTATAATTTCCGTTCTGCTGCCTTCCTCCTTTCTTAAAGAGTGAGGCAACATTTGCAATTTTCCAATCCTCTGGCACCATCCCAGAGTCCAATGATATTTGAAAGATCATTTCTAATGCTACTACAATCTCTAATGCTATCTCTTTCAGAACCCTAGGGTGCAGTTCCCCTGGTCTGGGTGACTTATGTACCTTTATGTCTTTCAGCTTTCTGAGCACCTTCTCTCTCATAACAGTAACTGCACCCACTTTTCTTCCTTCACACACTACAACATCAGGCATACTGCTAGTGTCTTCCACAGTGAAGACAGATGCAAAATAATCATTTAGTTCATCAGCCATCTCTTTGTCCCCTGTTATTATTTCTCCTGCCTCATTTTCTAGCGGTCCTATATCCACGTTCACTTCTCTTTTATTTTTAACATACTTGAAAAAAACTTTTACTATCCACCTTGATATTATTTGCTAGCTTGCTTTCGTATTTCATCTTTTCCGTTCTAATGGTTTTTAGTTGCTCTCTGTAGGTTTTTAAAAACTTCCCAATCCTCTATCTTCCCACTAATTTAGCTGTTAGTCCTGTGACCACCAACACGCCTAGATCAGGCATTGTTCTTCAAGTTTATACAAGTTTTTTTTTGGAAACTGCTAAAGGTCAAGAAGAGGAAAGGAGAAAGAAAGAATGCCACCATGAGAAACAAAAGATGGTGGATGGTGGAAGAAACATTGCAAGTTGTTTATAAGCACAGGATATTCTGCAGCTGCTAGAAATGCAGAGCAACACACACAAAAGGTTGGAAGAACTCATCAGGTCAGGCAGCATCTATGGAGAGGAATAAGCAGTCATTTTGTTTCTGACTCTTCCTTTCCAGTCCTGATGAAGGGTCTTGACCTGAAATATCGACTGCTTATTCTTCTCCATAGATTCTACCTGACCTTTCAAGTTCCTTCAGCACTTTTGTGTGTGTTGCAAGTGATCTTATAGTTGGAATTCAAAACAATAAAGTAACAGAACTAAGTGAGAACAACAGCAAAAATCTTAATAGTGGAAATGAAACAACAAAGGAATTGTGAGGTGTCTACGTTTGCATTCAGGTTGAGGAGCATGATAAATCATACCTCATTATAGACCAGGTTAAAAAAAATATAGAAGCTAATAAAATCCACATTTAGGGCTATTCCACATTCTGTAATGTATGTTTCAACATCAGAGGGCTATTCAACGTTATTTTGTTTAAGGATCTCAATAGCATAATCACAATATCAATTCAATTCTTGCGATCTGTCCCTATATGGCCTACTCAGCTTGTCCAGAAAAATGTCAACATGTTTCTAGAAGATCCATTAATTCATGGAACTAATTGAGCCCGAAAGCCCAGGGGTATTTTCCCAGCTCACATTAATTACTTAAATCAATTAGAATGAAACATACAACTGAGAAGGACCTTGGGACATTTTTATGCATTAGATCACCTTATAAAGTGAATTTATTATGATAATAACATGATAAATTAGCATTGTGAATAATGACAACTAATTATTGTTATTATTAATCTCTTCTTGACTGGAAGTTATTTTTATGGATTCTCTCAAAAAGGCACACGAAATAAAACTCCTTATACCATTTTGTCTGCAACTGGACACTTTAGGAAATATGCACTATTTTTCAGCCTATTTCAATATAGAGAGCTTTCTGCTGTGTGGGAAGTACCACAAAGATCTATTCTCAATCCTAATATCATGATTTTGTACAATTGAATACACAAACTGATTATATCTCACGTAATTTAAAGTTCTATTCCGGGAATACCATACCAGTGTATTTAACATTAAAGCCACTTCAGCCTATTTAACATAACAACCTCAGCAACCATCAATCTATACACTTATTTTAGCTTCAGCATAGAATCTGACAATGCAGTTTTTAACTCAGTATGTTAAAGTTCAAGATTTCATTCCAGCTCTACTACTTAATTCTTTGACCAGCTGTAGTCCACTCTTTTCTCTGGAATAATTCAATAAATAGAACTCTTAAATTTCATTCATTAATTTCAAAAATCATTTTAAAGAACCATGATGCATACCCACTTAGTACTGTAGCCATATAAAGCCCAAGTCTCCGGAAGATTTCCCAGTCATCCACTTCCATTACTTTTGCAGCAATCAGGAATAATATGCCAATTGGCATATACCTGAAAAGAGTCATTGATAAATGGTTATATTGTAAAAGTAATTTCGGTTTAATTCTGTTATATTAACATATCTGCAAAATATAATTTCAGAAATAATTATTTTCATTTGATATGCTCTGAAATAAATAACCTGACTGAAGTATGGAAGTTTCTGCTTGAAGACTCAAGCCAGATAGCAGATATAAATGACTGGAAATTGCATAAATTCCTCTTAAGGTGGACTTGATATATACACAGCGGTCATCAGCTACCTGAAGCATGGCAATTGGTTTATTACAGACACCTGTTCTGAGATACAGGGAAAAGCTTTTGTTTGCGTGCCATCCAGACAGCCCATTCCATTCAAAAGCACATTGAGGTAATAGAGACGGTGATGGAAAATCAAAATAAAATGCAGAATATAATGTTCACTGCCGAAAATGTGCAGTGCAGGTCAGCAAAATGTGTGGGCCCTGACAAAGTAGTTTCAAATATCAAGAACTCATCTTTGAAGAGGTCTGTTCAAGAGTTTTATAACATCAGGAAAGAAAATGTCCTCGAGTCTAAATTCAGAGTTTAAGGGGCTTTACTTTTCATTTTAATTCTTCACTTCATTTTTTTTTTAGACAATGATTGACAGGAATTTTCAGCTACTTAAATATAGAAAGTTGACCAGAAATTTAACCCTGGGGATTTTGGAGGCAATTGAACCAGGGAATCCTTTAACTACTTGCATTTCCAAGAGCGGGCACAGTCACCGCAGGAATCAGTATGACCTTGGATCCTAGTTCACCACTTGATCAGTAGAAATGTCTCTCACAAAACTAAGAAGAAGGATTTAATTGCTTGACAGAATTAGCTGATTGAACAATGGTGTTGATGCCTCTTTTATTTAGTACAAAAATAATAATGTGGAATTAGTACTGAACCTGATTGTAATGCAACATCTTACTCACCACATGATGATCTGCACTATTTTCATGGTGGCTTCATTCAATGCATCAAAAAAGTCCAACAGGATTTTCCCTTTTTCACCCATTTGCCCAATGACAATTCCAAACACTAGGCAGAAGACAATAAGGCCCAGAACATTGATCCCATCAGAGTATATGCCGATCACTTTGTAATCCTTGGTTATACTCTGTGAAGGTTTAATGAAGTTTAAGTTAAAAATCATAGTCTAATTTCTACTTCTTGCCAGCATAAGATGTCCATATAATAAATGATACACTGTTGGTGGAATTCAACAGGCCACTCTGCATCAATGGAGGGAAAAGAATTGTTGACATTTTGGATGGAGATCTTGTATCATTCCTCAGATGCTGCTCGACCTGCTGAGTTCTTTGCTTCCGATTCCACCCTCTGCAGTCCTTTGTGTCTCTACTGATGGTGCATGCATTAACCCATAGATGGACTGGCAACTCTCCAGCAGAGCTCACATAACTTATATACATTACAGAAGATCATAAGCACAGAACAATGGCAGAAGACACCTCCAAATCTGCAGGCAATTTTAAATATAAATATTGCAGCCAGAATCAGCAAAATTATCTCTGCAACTTAATGCAAAGCTTTGCAGTTCTGTCTTCCACCAGCACCTGCCACCATCCCTATTGAATGTGGCTGTGTTCTCATTGGAGAAGTAACTAGGATCAAATGCACTTGGCACTCTGAATACCTGTAAGCGATGCATTTATGTTGCTAATTATTGGTATTCTGTGACTAATGCGGGTGAAGCTCACTCAATAACAAGTGATTTGTAAATGACTTGATAGAAATATTCAATAAACTTTATGATAGCAATGTTTAGTTACCTCATTCATTTGTGTGGGCATTATAACAGTAACTGTTACCTCACTGGTAACACTGGCGTTGCTTACAGATCCAATTTCTTGTCGTTTGCTTTTATACTGGAAATAAAAAGGAAAAGAGAAATCACACACAACTTGACAAATCAGAATAGATCATGACTTTATACACACTAACTAATTAGTAAATCTAAGTTCAGTTCTTTTTACATCTCACATATACCACTGGAGAAAATACAAAGTAATTTGAAAAATGTGACATTTTATAAAATTCAATAATGGAAATGAAAATTCAAACTTTCAAACTTGGTGGGGTAATGCTGCACAAACAAGAAGATATCTGCAGATGCTGGAAATCCAGACAACACACACAAAATGCTGGAGGAACTCAGCAGGTCAGGCAGCATCTATGGAAAAAAGTATAGTCAGTGTTTTGGGCCAAGACTGTACTCTTTTCCATAGATGCTGCCTGGTCTGCTGAGTTCCTCCAGCATTTTGTGTATGTTGCTGAGGTAATGCTTCTTCCTGGCTGTTGTTTCAAGTGATCATGTGAAGTGACTGCAAACAAAACCCCAATCCTTGAGCCACTTTGAAACTGTAATAGTTGCTGGCAAACATTCAGAGGAGCCATAGGCTGGATGGTGCAGGGGAAAAGCTTCTTTGAGGCTAGTGCACCCAACTAACATTGTTATGGCAGAATACAAGGTACATAACTCCATATATGGCAGTGTTGTTATCTGTTCTAGGAAGAGTTAGTTATATTGCAGTAACTTGCTTTGATGTTTTAAGTGAGAATCACACGTATCAATGAGAATTAAATTGATAGAAAGGAGTAGTTAGTGATTGTGGTTGACCTTTTCCCCAGGTTCACCCAGGAAAAAAGCTATTAGTTGACACTTATGAGAAGAGACCATTAAAATGACAAGTTTCTGTTGTCAAGGAATGATTTTACAATTATTTTAAGGAAAAATTCAACTTTGCTTTCATACATTAATGAAAATGTTTGTTCAACCGATGATTTTAGAGAAGCAATGCATTGAATGACTACCACCAAG
The DNA here is from genome assembly GCF_030028105.1 of Mobula birostris. NCBI lineage: Eukaryota > Metazoa > Chordata > Chondrichthyes > Myliobatiformes > Myliobatidae > Mobula > Mobula birostris. The sequence continues at coordinate 57,331,066 of NC_092386.1, read as the reverse complement.
AATGTGGCTTTGATATTTTCCATCATGAGGTACTTCAAGATGCCAGCTATGGCACAAATATCCTCCAGATGCCCAGATAACCTGAACCCACTGCAAATTGCCTTCTGTCATCTCCAATGGATGCTATGCCCCTGTCTCTACACTCATCTCTGGAGTACCTGCCCAATAAAGGCATGTATGTCAGACTACTGCTTATTAACTACAGCTTTGCCTTCATTACTATAACTTCAAGAGAACTTGTCACCAAACTTTGGACCCTGGGAGTTAATACCTCACACTGCAATGGGATCCTCAGCTTCCTGACTAGCAGACCACAATCAGTAAGGATAGGCAGTAACACCTTTCAACACTGACACTCCACAAAGTGCATCATCAGCCCCTACTCTACTCCCTATACACTCATGACAGATTTGCCAGATTCTGCTCTCACTCCATCTACAAGTTTGCAGATGATTTCATCATGATGAGTCACATCTCAAATAACAATGGTTCAAAGCACAGGGAGGAGATAGAGAGCTTAATAACATTGTGTGATGACAACAACCATTCCCTCAACGTCAGCAAAGGAAAAGAGCTGCTCATTGACCTCAGAAAGGGAGGCAGTTCACTTGCTCATGTCTTCAGCCACAATGTTGAGGTTGAGAAGGCTGAGCGGAATGAACATCACCAATAGAAACATAGAAACATAGAAAATAGGTGCAGGAGTAGGCCATTCGGCCCTTCGAGCCTGCACCACCATTCAGTATGATCATGGCTGATCATCCAACTCAGAACCCTGTACCAGCCTTCCCTCCATACCCCCGATCCCTTTAGCCACAAGGGCCATATCTAACTCCCTCTTAAATATAGCCAAATTACTGGCCTCAACCGTCTCCTGTGGCAGAGAATTCCACAGATTCACCACTCTCTGTGTGAAGAAGTTTTTCCTAATCTCGGTCCTAAAAGGCTTCCCCTTTATCCTCAAACTGTGACCCCTCGTTCTGGACTTCCCCAACATCGGGAACAATCTTCCTGCATCTAACCTGTCCAATCCCTTTAGGATTTTATACGTTTCAATCAGATCTCCCCTCAATCTTCTAAATTCCAATGAGTATAAGCCTAGTTCATCCAATCTTTCATCATATGAAAGTCCTGCCATCCCAAGAATCAATCTGGTGAACCTTCTTTGTACTCCTTCTATGGCAAGGATGTCTTTCCTCAGATTAGGGGACCAAAACTGCACACAATACTCCAGGTGTGGTCTCACCAAGGCCTTGTACAACTGCGGTAGTACCTCCCTGCTCCTGTACTCGAATCCTCTTGCTATAAATGCCAGCATACCATTCGCCTTTTTCACCGCCTGCTGTACCTGCATGCCCACTTTCAATGACTGGTGTATAATGACACCCAGGTCTCGTTGCACCTCCCCTTTTCCTAATCGGCCACCATTCAGATAATAATCTGTTTTCCTGTTTTTGCCGCCAAAGTGGATAACTTCACATTTATCCACATTAAATTGCATCTGCCATGAATTTGCCCACTCACCTAACCTATCCAAGTCACCCTGCATCCTCTTAGCATCCTCCTCACAGCTAACACTGCCGCCCAGCTTTGTGTCATCCGCAAACTTGGAGATGCTGCATTTAATTCCCTCATCCAAGTCAATAATATATATTGTAAACAACTGGGGTCCCTGCACTGAGCCTTGCTGTACCCCACTATTCACTGCCTGCCATTCTGAAAAGATCCCGTTTATTCCCACTCTTTGCTTCCTGTCTCCCAACCAATTCTCTATCCACATCAATACCTTACCCCCAATACCGTGTGCTTTAAGTTTGCACACTAATCTCCTGTGTGGGACCTTGTCAAAAGCCTTTTGAAAATCCAAGTATACCACACCCACTGGTTCTCCCCATCCACTCTACTAGTTACATCCTCAAAAAATTCTATGAGATTCGTCAGACATGATTTTCCTTTCACAAATCCATGCTGACTTTCTCCGATGATTTCACCGCTTTCCAAATGTGCTGTTATCATATCTTTGATAACTGACTCTAGCAGTTTCCCCACCACCGATGTTAGGCTAACCGGTCTATAATTCCTTGGTTTCTCTCTCCCTCCTTTTTTAAAAAGTGGGGTTACATTAGCCACCCTCCAATCCTCAGGAACTAGTCCAGAATCTAAAGAGTTTTGAAAAATTAACACTAATACATCCACTATTTCTTGGGCTACTTCTTTAAGCACTCTAGGATGCAGACCATCTGGCCCTGGGGATTTATCCGGCTTTAATCCCTTCAATTTACCTAACACCACTTCCCTACTAACATGTATTTCCCTCAGTTCCTCCATCTCACTGGACCCGCTGTCCCCTACTATTTCTGGAAGATTATTTATTTCCTCCTTAGTGAAGACAGAACCAAAGTAATTATTCAATTGGTCTGCCATGTCCTTGTTCCCCATAATCAATTCACCTGTTTCTGTCTGTAGGGGTCCTACATTTGTCTTAACCAATCTTTTTCTTTTCACATATCTATAAAAGCGTTTACAGTCAGTTTTTATGTTCCCTGCCAGTTTTCTCTCATAATCTTTTTCCCTTTACTAATTAAGCCCTTTGTCCTCCTCTGCTGAACTCTGAATTTCTCCCAGTCCTCAGGTGAGCCATTTTTTCTGGCTAATTTGTATGCTTCTTCTTTGGAATTGATACTATCCCTAATTTACCTCGTCAGCCACGGGTGCACTACCTTCCTTGATTTATTCTTTTGCCAAACTGGGATGAACAATTGTAGTTCATCCATGCGATCTTTATGAACAGTTGTTGTAGACTGGCCTGAACACATCGATATGATGGCCAAGAAAGCTCACCAAATTCTCTACTTCCTCAGGAAGCTAAAGGTTCCTGGCAGGTTCCTGTGATCCTTATCAGTTTTTATAGATGCACCATAGAAAGCATTTTATCTGGATTCATAATGGTTTGGTGTGACAACTGCTCTGCATATGAGAACAAGAGACTTCAGGGAGTTGTGCGCATGGCTCAGCACATCACAAAACCCAGCACTCCCCTCCGCGGACTCTGCCTACACTTCTCACTGTGTCAGTAAAGCAGCCAGCCTGATCAAAGATGCCACCTGCCTGGAGATTCTCTCCCTTCCCCTCCCCTATCGAGCATCTGAAAGCATGTACCACCAAGCTCAAAGACAGCTCCTGCCCCACTATTAGAATACAGTTAACTTACTCCTTCGTATGATAAGATGGACTCTTGAACTCACTGCACTTTCACTATAGCCATTATATTTTTTCTCCATTTTTATTATTTTACCTTGTACAACCTCAAGGCACCATGTAATGAACCTATCCATACGGACAATATGCAAGGCACGTTTTCAGGGTATCTCAGTATGTGATATTAATAAACCAATTCCAACAAGCACAATGTATTACAGATTTATTATTACTTGGTTTTATTTATGTACAAATGATGCAATTTTATTAGAATTGGATGACATTTATGATGGCTTTATACTGTCTCATCAAACTAAGAAGGGATATTTAAATTCATGCAACATCACTTGCATTATCTGCCTGCTCATATTGTTGAAATATTATTTATGACCTTATTTACAAAATTTACCAATATTTTGTCCTTACTTATTTTTAATGGTGTCTCATTGATGGTAAATTTTAATATATTACTCGATTAGCTGACTGCAATTTTAAACTAAACGCTTAAAGATGAGTCTACGACTGATTTTGATGGCGTTCATGTGCTGAGAGAAAATACAAAAGCAATTACCTGTTGAAAGCTGGCCTGGACCAAGTTTTCTGGGAATGCATTCCTATGTATAAAAATACACCACAATTGAAGGAGTGATTCAAAGGGATCTGGACATCCCTTACAAACAGAGTACTTACAAACAGAAATTGCAGACATTCTGTTCCCTGCTGCTGCTAAGTTCTTAAATGATCAGAATTCTCAAAATCATAAGGTGGCAAATATTGTTCATAAATTAATAAGGAAAATAAATCAAGGGAAAAGAAAGAAGGCAGAAAACCAGGAAGGTTAACTTGGCTATAGAAGTGGACTGAATTTAGAGACGGACTCAACTGGAACGCAGGGAAGCTTGTGCATCAGTTGGATATCAGAACAAAACAGTGAGTTATCTGTCTGAAAATGGGGCAGAAGCTTTAAAGGAACATTTAAAAGATACTGAAGGAGAAACGTGAAACTCAATAGTGATTGGCAAAAATTACAAGGGGAATCGATAAATGTGCTTTGAAATAACTAATGTGAGAAATATCTCAGAATGCAATGTGAAGGGTACAATGTACAGTAATATCTCACAGTGTAGAAGTTTGGCCTAGGACATAATATAAAACACTTCCTTGGGGTTTCCATGCAGCAACTGATGCTTTCAGAAGCTATTACAAGTTTGCTTTCTTACCAGTTAGTGTCAACGTCTGCTTTAAGTATTTGAAGCAAGGTAAAGCATCCTGAGGCCAAATTAAATTTTTTTCCTATGATTGCATATTGATTGACATAACCAGATAGACACAGATGCAGTCTGTTGGAAATAGGCTAAAGAGCTTGTGTTGGATCCGAAAATCCTACCACTGCATTGATTCAATCATCATATTTCAAAATTCGCTTTTAATATAAAACGAATGTACTTCAGAGGACTCAATAAAATGTCTGTATGCAATGTTTTAAATGGATGTTTCCGGTAAAAAAAAATTTAAAACACATTTGATTCAAAGCTAAATTGATTAAGTAATGTGGTATAATGGGACATTGCAGCATTCGCTTTAGTAACTCATTTTTCAGTATCTATGTTATTAGCAAGACCAACCCTCATTCCTCTAGTGGTAAACCAGCATCATGAATCAATCCAGTCCACCTGGTGAAGGTACTCCCAAAGTACAGTTGTGAAGGGATTTCCAAAATTTCGATCCAGTGATGATACATTTCAGGTTAGGGAGGCATGTGATTTGGGGAGTGAGCCTGCAGATGGTGGTGTTCCAGGCATCCAATTACTGTTAACGGGGTGCCATTCAAGTGGGCTACTCCGTCCAGAATACAGTAGTGATGAATGCAATGCGAAGGGTAAATGTAATGTCTCACAGTGTAAAGATATGGCCTGAGAAATGCTGTAAAAAAACTTCTTTTGGACTTCCATGCAGCTGCACTTATCTAGGTAAGGAGAGTATTCCATTATACTCCTGGCTTTTGCCTTGCAGGTGATGGAAAGAAAGTTGCCTGCTACAATTTCCCCATCTCCAATCTGCTCTTGTAGCTTCTGCATTAATTTAGCTGATTTAGTCAAGAGTCTAGTCAATGCTCATCCAGGAAGTTGATGGTGGGTGACTTAGCAAAAGTAATGTTTTGAGCATCAAGATTAGGTGCCTGGAGGCTCGCTTAGAGATGTCTGCAACTTTAAAGAATCAGATGCTATTTGGTGCTGTGACGAGAATACACATAGATTAAGATGTTAGCTGTCCTGTGCTGGCACCAGTGGGATCAGCAGTTGGTCTGTCACCTGTCTTCAGGAGAGAGAGAGATAAGGAAAACAATGGAACAGCAATGGAGATGTTAATGAAGGAACGGAAAGAGAGCTGTCAAGAGCGGCTCCCCCTTTGAACCCTGAACTGTTTGAAGTGATGGACAGGCGATACCCCAGCAGGGGGATAAAAAGGGACAGGTTCGCTAAGGCAGGACACACATGACACCCGAGGTAACGAGACCCTGGAAGCGGTGCGTCTCTCACAAGTCGGTGGGAAGTTTTGGAAGGCCGGTTGTGGGACCAGGCCATAGACGCACAGGGTGGAAAGGCACGATCGGCGGGAACCTGGTGTGTGTCCACCCTTGCCTGGGTGCCGGGTTCACTGCAGAGAAACGATCATATCTGGAAATGGAGGGGTCACGGTCGGTGACCTCAGATGACATCACAAAGGACTCACCCGAAAGCTGACTGCGAAGGTCTGTGTGTGGAGGCCGTTTTGAATATTCATTCATTTTTCTCTCTCTCTCCTTCCCCCCACACTGTCCATCTCCCACGACAGCGATTACTGCGAACTGAACTGAACTAAATTGAACTGAACTTTTCGTCACTTTGAAACTGGTCATTTACCCCTAGACAACGATAGAGCTTGATTGATCCTGTTATCTTAATTCTGTGTACATGTATGTTTATCATTGCTGAACTGTTGCATTTATTATCCTTTTGATTAGAGTACTGTGTTGCTTGTTTCTTTAATAAGACTTTCTTAGTTCTAGTAGTCCAGACTCCAATTGAGTGATCCATTTCTGCTGGTTTGGCAACCCAGTTACGGGGTACGTAACAGTGCTTATTAACATATGGCTGAATGTTGTCTTACTGCATGCAAGCTGGACTGCTTCACTTGCTGAAGAACAGAGGCCGGTATGAAGTTAGTGCAATTGTCACCCCCTAAAGTACATGTAAACAAGATATATTAACTGAAGGCAATGTACTTGGACGTATTTGGGGACAAATAATTATAAATGGCGTATCTGAAGTGAATCACTAACCTAAGAAGATCTAGCAAGGCATCTACGGTTGTGACTTCTGGGGTGCTTCCACTTCTATCAATTTCTTCAGCTTTTTGGGAGACACCAGGTTTGATGGTCATCACCAACACAATTCCTTGTCCAAAACAAAGTCAATTATTTGCATGAGAAAATGCCATTGACAACACATTGAAACTTAGTTCTATAGAGATCTCTTAACAAATGCCTACTTGATGGAAACATGTTTATTTGCCATTTACGTTCATTCATATAATTAAGTAGCTAAAACAAAAATCCCATAATTTAATACTCGTGATGAACTCCGAAGTTTGCCAGATTTGCATGGGTTTACTTTAGAAACAAGAAATAACAAGTTATTTTAAGAGACAATACAAAAACTGGGTAACAAAATGAAGGCACAGAAATTTAACCACATTGTCTGTGATTTTTTATGTTCTAGATTTGCAATTTTAGAGTAAAATTAATGGCTAAATGTAGTAAGGTCATGATCGTCAGTGAACATTAGTGCGTATCAGGCACTGTGCACAAAACAATAATGTTAATTGTCCACTAAGTATACAAAGCCATGCATGGAAAATTAAGCCCTGGTAGAAGGAAGTAAGCCCATATGTGCACAGCTGAAAGGGATGCACCTGGCCTACACCTTAGTGAGCATATTAGGGAATATATCTCTTTACTTGATCAGAGGTGATAATGGAATGGCAGCGGTTATTTAAGTAAGACTTTCTTCATTTTTGCTGGACAGGCCATCAATGCATTGATCCATTTTCAATGTGCTCACTAAACTGGGGAACCATGTGCCCACTTCCAGGGTCAACCTGACACTCCTCATGACAGTCCACACCAAGCCCCTCCATTAATTCCAGCAGTAGTTCTGGTTGAGAACCTCCACTTTAAGAGTTCTAGCCACCTTAGGACTTCATTCAGTGCATTGAGTCATCAAGTTATACTGCATGAAAACAGGCCCTTTGACCGAACTTGTCTATAATGATCAAGATGCCTACCAAAGGTAAACTTCATTTTTGTCCCTCTCCTTCTAAACCTATCTATGTACCTGTCCAAATGTCTATTAAATGTTTTTTCTCTCTGCCTCAACTTTCTGTCTGGAAAACCTGCTTATTAGATCTCTTTTAAATTTTTCCTCTTTTACCTTACTAGTTTCAGACTTTTCTACCTTGCGAAAAAGACTGTGACTATAGACCTCATGCCCTGCATGATTTTATATTAAAAAAATCCTCCATAATGTCACCTCTCAGCTTCCACCACTCCAGGGAAAACTGTGCCAGTCTATCTAATCTCTTCTTGCATTTAAAACCCTCCAGTCTAGTTCAGTTTGTGGTTCAAATTACATGGTGTTACAACTATACAAAACTATTGCTTACATAAATAGCTCATACCAGGTTTGTACATTGCAATTACTCACCCAATGAGGACAGATCCAATTAGCACCCATCTTCCACATTGTTACTTCTGCATGTGTTTTTAAGATAGGATGAATTTCAAGACTTAATTCTTTTAGGGGGAAATATTATATCCTCTTGGACTCTTTTCAAGTCAAAACTGAAATGTTAATGATCACTGCCCGAAGTAACAGAATAGCACATTATTCTTCGCATACTTTTGAAATTGTAAGATACTTTATAGGATGCATAATATTACAGAGCACGGTTTATTACCTAAAATCACAGCAACAATAGTAGTTGAAAAATAATATACCACTGCCCGTACGCCAACTTTCCCGGAGACATCGGAATCCAAAGTAGCGACTCCTGTGGAGAACGATTTAGGAAACCTGTTACCGCAATATTTTTATTAAAGCTACAAAGCAGATAATTTTATTTAGTTACTTGTTGAATTAAAAAATGTACAATCAAATCTGCAATGTATTCCACCATAGTATTTTTCATCCTTTTAAATTACTTATTTACTAATTCTTCATTCAATTTAACAGCCAGTGCACATGTACATGCCTTCTTTTGTGATTTAGGGCAACAGGCTTGGCTGTCTGAAATATAGAAAAACATTGCAACCGTGTTGTACACTACAAGGTTCGTGAACTATGGCTGAATGATGAATGTTTTGGAAAATGCCAGAAGATCTCCTCTGCTTCTCTTCAATTAATGACATTTAATGGCACCCAAGAGGGCTCTCATTTATGTCTGACATGAAACCTCATCTCAAAATACAGGGCTCCCTTAATATTGTCTTGAAGCACCAGATAAAATTATGTAATCTTCTTCAGAGAGACCTCACAACTTCTGATTGTCTACAGCTTTAAAATAATTATAAGATCAGGAATAAAATTAACTGAAGTGTATTGTGTACCATTATGCCAAATGGATTACTCACCTTGTTAGTTCCTTGCTAGCCCTTACACAAAGTTGGAAGTTAACAAGCCAGTATGGCAGAGAGGACAGGTCAAAGGTCAATAAGGAATTCTCCTGAGGATCTCCCAAATGTTAAACTCTCAATAATGCCTTCAAAAATAAATCAACCATTCAATCATCACAATGCTGATCGTGGGGTCTTGCTCAATGGAAAGCATTTGCATTCCTTTGTAAACCAGATGAAGGGTCTCAACCCAATATGTTCCCTCCACAGATGCTGCCTGTCGCATGGAGCTTCTCCAGCGTTTATGTTTGCTCCAGTTTGCACAGTCTCTTGGGTCTCCATTAGAATGTCGTCTCTTTTCATTGTTATTGCGTGCAGTCTATTTCCATTAAAAAAGTAATCTACCACAAAGCATAATTTCAAGTATCGTTCTCATGTCAGTCATTCACAGTAAAATTTCACAAAAAATTGCATGATTATTACTAAGGTATTTCTTAATTCCTTGCACGTTTACAACTTTGGAGGATGATCTGAATGATAATAACTGTCTGTGATGGTGGTGAATATTGGTTGCTCAGGTTGAGGCATTTGATGTTATGGTGTTCACTGAGCCTCTCACAACAACTACACACTGAGGATGTCACCTTGACTGGTGATGAAATGTCTGCAAGCTAATTGCAAAGCTCAGCAAACACTGCAGCATCAAAGAGTAACTGCACAGTATAAATCTTATAGAAACTTTATATAAACTACCAAATGTGTAATAGGATATGGACATAGATTTTACATCAAATTATGATATATTTACTGGTGAAAAACTTGCATGGCAAATGATTGCCCTTTGTAAAAGCAGCCATTTATGTCAATATGGAAAACTGAACTGTATTGGAAAGGAAATCAGAACAATATTTTCAGACACAGGTGGGGTGGGGATAGGAGCAGTGGTTGTGGGATATGAAGATGCAAATTCAAGGTAGGAGGATAGAAAATTTCAGAAGGTATTCCAGTAAATGCATTTGTTCCTGTTATGAAATCCATGTGTATTCAAATGCAAATACTTTAGTGTCAATTTCTCTGACCCACAATGATCTCTTTCAGTAAATTGGGATCATTAAGACTACTTACCTGTAATCATACTGGAGACAATTAAAGGTAAAATAATCAGCTTTAGCATTCTCATCAGAATCTCTCCAGGAAACCCGAAGTAGAATTTGTCCAAGCTTGATAAAATGGCAAACTCTCGCACCAAAACTCCTGTCACGATACCTGGAATGTCGAACATTAATAAGCCAAGAGGACTATATCAGAAAATTTGCATCAGTATTGTAAATGATTGAGGTCTTTCACATTTTGGTGGCTTTGAATTTGATTGCTGTAAAGTACACAACATAAAACAAATTCAGTTGTTAATCAAAAGCCAGAAAATTACAGATACTATAAACCAGATATCTGAAATAGAAAATATTTGAAAGAGACAGTAGAACAGGCAACTTCTGAGGGAAAAGAAAGAGAAAATTAACATTTTCAGTCAATGATGTTTCATCTGACCAGGAAGTTTACTACACAATCTCAAAACTTGTATTAAACTCAGGGGAAGACATTCTGTGCTCATAATCTATTTCCATCAAAGGCCTATTTTTACGTCCCAAATGCCTTAGTTTCAATCAGTAAAAAGTTTTAAAGTTCTCCAATTTATGAAGATGATAACCATATAAAAATTCAGAAACACAGTTTAGAGGCCAATTCTATTTATGCAGAAACCCTGGGTCTAATTTAAAACAGACAGCATATGAAACCTTCATGGAATTCAGGCAACCATTGCAGAAAGCTGATAGTTTAGTGATACGAATTTATTAGCCTTAACACTGTGCATCTTTGAAGAAGTAACCAAAACAAGGTTGAATGTCTCAGATGGCCTTCAGAAAGCCGCAGTATTTTGACAAAATCACAAGGAAGGTGTATTGCTAACCCTCTAGATTAGCTTGTTGTATAATTAGACATTGAACTGCAGAGACAGACGTTATAATGCAAGTCTCCTCTGTAAAGTATCCCAAGTACAGTCATGCAGTTATATTTTAAAAACAGAGTTCATATGCTTTTATTATTCCCTCATACATATAATGCATAGAATCGAAGATGAATTTCTACCTGTGGATTGCTCACAGGACTGACAGCACCAGTGTTTTTTCCACAGACTATCTAAGACAGACCTAAAAGTTGCATTTTAATGGAGCTTGATGATGTATACTGTCAAACCAGCATTTAAAACCAAGGCTACATTTATATATGTCCAAACGACCTCATTCGTATTTGAAATCAACTTGATGAAGCTGGGTTCAGAAGAGAAATCAGCAATTTAATGCATACTGCTAGCTTTAAGGCAACACATTAAAGTAACTGAACAATAATAAGCAAAGAGCATGGAAGGCTTCCAAGCAAATCACTGACACGGAAAACATTAAAACTGCCAAATCATTTTAGATGGGACTGAAACCACTGGCTGAACTTCAGCGTCCCTTGCCGTTCAGAAAGGATCGTACTCCAAAACCAGTATAGAGAAAAACTAATAAGCCTCCATGTTTTTGACACCTCGAGTTTGGCTTTTGAAGTCCCTCCCCAGAAATAGCTGCCACGTCAGGAGGTAGCTCAACTCAAATGCTAATTGGATCCCTTGGTCCTGTCCTAAAATTAGGCAACACACATCAAAGCTGCTGGTGAACTCAGCAGGCCAAGCAGCATCTCTAGGAAGAGGTGCAGTCGACGTTTCAGGCCGAGACCCTTCGTCAGGACTAACTGAAGGAAGAGCTAGTAAGCCTAAAATTAGGCTTAGTTTTAATTTGAGGAATCCAAAAATAACCTTTTTTAACTTCCCCCTTTTCTTCATAATTATTCCATCTACATCTTTTGTCCCATCCAAGTACTGATTCCACTTTGCCAGTATTTATAATTGGTAGGCTACATTGGGAAGATGACTCGGCATCTGCAGCTTCTGGGTCGGACCGTAGTCTTGGAAGCTGAAATGGCGGTACTCATTTGACAGTTGGATCACCTGTGTGATGAATTCTCTGAAGTTCCACACCTAGCTCTATTACTTCATGGAAACATGATAGGTGATCAAAATTCATGGGAAACAAATATATCAAGTAATATTGTATCATTTGACTTATATCATGTTTGCCAATGATATTTAATAATTCTTGCCGATCTCATGGCTAATTCACTTTGTGCTTTATTGTACTCCTGGGTAAAACAGACATATTATCCCTCTCTCATGTGGTACATGTTTATGGTTTGTGTATAATTAAAAATCAATGACCGAACATTATCATTTCACTTCCTCAGCTCATGCTTACATATCCTTGGAATTGTTTCAAGTCTCAGGAGATGAAAATGCCAAGATGTCTGACTACAGAATAGATTAGACATTGTTTCGATGCAAGAGGTCTGTTAACTAATCTAAAATCTGTACTTTAGATCCCACATAACAGATATATTTGATGGCATTCTTCACAGTCAGATAAACCCACACGTTGAGCATATTTCTGATAACACATTTCAACTTCAAAGTCATTAAGCTAGAAGTAATAATAATGTCTTTAACACAATAGAACTTTCAGTGTCCAGCCATTTGTTTGTTGTGGCATTTGATGCACATATTTTAGATAACAACAGTAATTCAGCTTCAAATATAATCTAACAGTCACATACTGTTTCCATTGACCAGAGGATGTGGAGTGCAATTTATTGGCACAAAAAAATAAAAATGATGAGAGGAGAGACATTTTTAATTTTTTAAAAAGATATATATATTTCTTGTTTTTTACTCCTTTGTTCTCACATTGATGATCTTAAAGTAGTTAGGACCTGGAATGACTAGTCGGCTTTGGGGTTGGTGAGACAGTTTCAGTATTAGTGTTCAAAATAGAACATGATGACTACAGTTTAGGGAAAACAATATAGAGATATGAACAAAGCAAATGATGGGACTGGCTGACTGGATGGGCCAAATGGCCTCCTGATGTAGACTTTCAGTGATTCTATAAAGAAATGTAAATTATTATTTACTTACCGGAAGTCTATAACTTTCATTATATAACTTGTTGGTTCTTGGCAAGAAAGTATAAAGTAATGAATTTCAACCAAACCATATGTGGTACATGTGCTACACGCTGTGTGCTGTGGGTAATGCGTTTTGCACCTTGGCCCAGGGATAATGCTGTTTCGTTTGACTATATTAATGTATGGCTGAGTGATAATTAAACTTGAGCTTGATCAACTAATGCTATTTTTAGTGTAATTACAACATGTAATCACATTTAGGAAGTGGATAACTTCACACACCTCAACACTGAACTGATTCCACAACTTTTGGACTCATTTTCAAGTATTCTACAGCTCATATTCTCAGTATTATTGTTTGTGTATTAATTAATTATTATTCTTATTTATATTGGCACAGATTGTCTTTTGCAGTCTTAGTTTGTGTGTCGTATTTCATTGATCTATTGTATTTCTTTGTTCTACTGTGAATGCCTACAAGAAAATGAATCTCACAGTAGTATATGGTGACATATTCGCAATTTGATAATGTATTTTCTGTGAACTTTATTGAGATAGTTGTACCCCCTAACAGGAAGGACACTAAAGCTATCGCATCTTCATCCTTTGGTTGAGGCTATATTCTCAGCTCTATTCCTTTTATTCTAACATTGACTTCTTAGCAATTTCAAAGTCAGCGTTCCTACATCCATAAAACATTCCGTATTTCAATTTTGCTAAACTTTGGTCCCTCTCCAATTCATTGTATTGCTAAGTACACCATAAATATCAGTGACATTCTGTGGTGCATGATGTGCAGTCAATTAGTTCTTATTATTTACTGTTGTCCTTATTGTATCTGTTGCTAGCCAACCTATGATGGGCACTTTATAATTAGGTGCCTATTCACTCATAAATTTATCTTTTTCCTTGTCTTATTTTCTCCAGTTGACTGTGCTGAAATTAAATTTAAAATATCCATCCTTAACTATTGCATGGATTCAATCTGGAACTTTAGAGCCGATTTTTTCCCATTAAAGCAATAGAACTTTAATTTATAACACGCGTTCACTACAAGACCACGTGATGTTGCCCTGCATCTCTACATACATTAAGAGATGCCGCTTTGCTACCAAATTAAATATGAGTACTTTGAATTGTGCCTCATATTTGTATGCAGTGATGTGTGGGGTCTTGCGGAAACTGGAGGACAGCAATTGCCCTACGCAGTTAAGACTTTGAATATCTGTGGGCCCCCTGTAGTTCCAGTAATAGGTTTGTCAAAAAGAATGTGGCTCTCAAAGTAAGATTTTTTCTGGTAAGTTCCAAAAGGCTAATATCCATGTATGTAGGTAAACATATGCAAAGCCCTTGCATTTAGATAAATAAGCAGGTTGGTCAGTAAATTGTTCAGCCACGAACAGAGGTGAGTTTATTTTATTCATTCTAGTGAAAAGGACTTTGCAGGCTGAGGCAGCAGTTAATTGCCCTTGAAAAGTTGACTTGAAACAGTGTAGTCCTTGAAGTGAAGAGTGAGAGTCTGCCGACAATGCTGTTAAGGAGAGAGTTCTAGGATTTTGACTCAGTGACAGTGAAGGAACAGCAATATATTTCCAATTCAAGATGGTGTGGGGCCTAGAGAGAAATTTCCAGATGATGGCGTTCCTATGTTTTTGCTTCACTTGTCCTTCAACATGCTAGAAGGCATAGGTTTGGAAGCTGCTGCCTAAAGAATCTTTGTAAATTACTGGAGTCCATCCTGTGGATGGTACAGACTGCGGCCACTGTGCGTCAGTGGTGAAATGAATAAATGGCTACGGATGGGGCACCTATCAAGTGAGCTGCTGTGTTCTGTGTGTTATCTTGCCTGTTCTTAAAGATGTACCCATTCAGGTTAGTTGAAAGTATTTCTCACACTCCTGACTTAGTCTTGTAGATGCCAGATAGGTGTTGAGGAGTTAGAAGGTGAGTTACTCGCTGCGAGGTTCACACTCTCTAACCAGCTGTTGTAGCCACATTTTATATACATAGAAACATAGAACATAGAAAAGCTACAGCACAATACAAGCCTTTCAGCCCACAATGCTGTGTTGAACATGTACTTACTTTAGAAATTACCTAGGGTTACCCATAGCCCTCCATTTTTCTAAGCTTCATATACCTATCCAAAAGTCTCTTAAAAGACCCTATTGTTTCCACCTCCACCACCATCGCCGGCAACCCATTCCATGCACTCACCACTCTCTGCATAAAAAATAATACCCCTGACATCTCCTCTATACCTGCTTCTAAGCACCTTAAAACTGTGCCCACTCATAATAGCCATTTCAGCCCTGGGAAAAAGCCTCTGACTTTCCACACGATCAATGCCTCTCATCATCTTATACACCTCGATCAGGTCACCTCTCATCCTCCGTCGCTCTAAAGAGAAAAGGCCAAGTTCACTCAAACTATTCTCTTAAGACATGCTCCCCAATCCAGGCAACATCCTTGCAAATCTCTTCTGCATCTTTTCTATAGTTTCAACATCCTTCCTGTAGTGAGGTGACCAGAACTGAGCACAGTACTCCAAGTGGGGTCTGACCAGGGTCCTATATAGCTGCAACATTACCTCTAGGCTCTTAAACTCAATCCCATGGTTGATGAAGGCCAATGCCTTCTTAACCACGGAGCCAAACTACGCAGCAGTATTGAGTGTCCCGTGGACTTGGACCCCAAGATCCCTCTGATCCTCCACACTGCCAAGAGCCTTAACATTAATGTTATTTTCTGCCATCATATTTGACCTACCAAAATGAACCCCATCACACTTACCTGGGTTGAACTCCATCTGCCACTTCTCAGCCCAGTTTTGCATCCTATTGATGTCCCTCTGTAAACTCTGACAGCCCTCCTCAATATACACAATACCCCCAACCTTTGTGTCATCAGCAAATTTACCAACCCATCCCTTCACTTCCTCATCCAGGTCATTTATAAAAATCACGAAGAGAATGGGTCCTAGAACAGATCCCTGAGGCACACCACCGGTCACCAACCTCCATGCAGAATATGACCCATCTACAACCACTCTTTGCCTTCTGTGGACAAGCCAATTCTGGATCCACAAAGCAATGTCCCCTTGGATGCCATGCCTCCTTACTTTCTCAATAAGCCTTGCATGGGGTACCTTATCAAATGCCTTGCTGAAATCCATATATACTACATCTACTGCTCTACCCTCATCAATGCGTTTAGTCACATCCTCAAAAAATTCAATCAGGCTCATAAAGCATGACCTGCCTTTGAAAAAACCATGCTGACTATTCCTAATCATATTATGCCTCTCCAAATGTTCATAAATCCTCCCTCTCAGGATCTTCTCCATCAACTTACCAACCACTGAAGTGAGACTCACTGGTCTATAACTTCCTGGGCTATCTCTACTCCCTTTCTTGAACAAGGGAACAACATCTGCAACCCTCAAATCCTCTAGAACCTCCCCTGTCCCCATTGATGATGCAAAGGTCATTGCTAGAGGCTCAGCAATCTCCTCCCTCGACTTCCACAGTAGCCTGGGGTACATATCGTCTGGTCCCAGAGACTTATCCAACTTGATGCTTTCCAAAAGCTCCAGCATATACTCTTTCTTAATGTCTACATGCTCAAGTTTTTCAATCTGCAGTAAGTCATCCCTCCGATTGCCAAGATCCTTTTCCGTAGTGAATACTGAAGTTAAGTATTCATTAAGTATCTCAGCTATCTCCTCCAGTTCCATACACACTTTTCCACTGTCACACTTGATTGGTCCTATTCTCTCATGTCTTATCTTCTTGCTCTTCACATACTTGTAGAATGCCTTGGGGTTTTCTTTAATCCTGCTCAGCAAGGCCTTCTCATGGCCCTTTCTGGCTCTCCTAATTTCATTCTTAAGCTCCTTCCTGCTAGCCTTATAATCTTCTAGATCTCTATCATTACCTAGTTTTTTGAACCTTGCGTAAGCTATTCTTTTCTTCTTGACTAAATTTTCAACAGCGTTTGTACACCACTGTTCCTGAACCCCACCATCTTTCCCCTGTCTCATTGGAACATACCTATACAGAATGCCACACAAATATCCCCTGAACATTTGCCACATTTCTACCATACATTTCCCTGAGAACATCTGTTCCCAATTTACGCTTCCAAGTTCTTGCCTGATAGCTTCATATTTTCTCTTACTCCAATTAAACACTTCCGTTACTTGTAAATTCCCATCCCTCTCCAATGCTATGGTAAAGAAGGTAGAATTGTGATCACTATCTGCAAAATGCTCTCCCACTGAGAGACCTGACACCTGACCAGGTTCATTTCCCAATACCAGATCAAGAACAGCCTCTCCTCTTGTAGGCTTATTTACATATTATGTCAGGAAACCTTACTGAACACCCAACAAACTCCACCCCATTTAAATCCCTTGCTCTAGGGAGATGCCAACTGATATTTGGGAAATTAAAATCTCCCACCACGCAATCCTATTATTACACCTTTCCAGAATCTGTCTCCCTATCTGCTCCTCGATGTCCCTGTTACTATTGGGTGGTCTATAAAAAACACCCAGTAGAGTTATTGACCCCTTCCTATTCCAAAGTTCCACCCACAGAGACTCCATAGACAATCCCTCCATGTCTTCCTCCTTTTCTGCAGCTGTGACACTATCTCTGATCAACAGTGTCATGTCCCCACCTCTTTTGCCTCCCTCCATATCCTTTCTGAAAACATCTAAAGCCTGACACTCAAAGTAACCATTCCTGTACCTGAGCCATCCAAGTCTCTGTAATGGCCACGACATCATAGCTTCAAGTACTGATCCATGCTCTAAGTTCATCCACTTTGTTCGTGATGCTTCTTACATTAAAATAGACACATCTCAAACCATCGGTCTGAACACATCCCTTCTCTATCACCTGCTTATCCTCCCTCTCACACTGTCTCCAAGTTTTCTCTATATGTGAGCCAGCTGCCCCTTCCTTTCTCTTTGACTCTTCAGTGTGGTTCCCACTCCCCTGCAAGTTTAAACTCTCCCCAATAGCCTTAGCAAACCTCCCTGCTAGGATACTGGTCCCCTTCGGATTCAAATGCAACCTGTCCTTGTTGTACAGGTTACACCTGGCCCGAAAGAGGTCCCAGTGATCCATAAATCTGAATCCTTACCCCCTGCTCCAATCCCTCAGCCATTCATTAATCCTGCACCTCACTCTATTCCTATACTCACTGTTGCGTGACACAGGCGGTAATCCCAAGATTACCACCTTTGTGGTCCTGCTTCTCAACTTCCTTCCTTACTCCCTGTCGTCTGTTTTCAGGACTCCCTCCCTTTTCCTACCTATGTCGTTGGTACCAATATGTACCACGACCTCTGGCTGTTCTCCTTCCCACTTCAGGATATCGTGGATGCGGTCAGAAACATCCCGGACCCTGGCACCTGGGAGGCAACAGCCATCCGCATTTCTTTCCTGCATCCACAGAATCACCTGTCGGACCCCCTAACAATAGAGTCCCCTATTACTGCTGCCTACTTCCATTCCCTACCCTTCTGAGCCACAGGGCCAGACTCTGTGCCAAAGGTGCGACCACTCTTGCTTCCCCCAGGTTATCTCAATTCAGTAATCCCCAGGATATTGATATTCCAGTGATGGTGATGTCATTGAATGTTGGGGGAGAGGGGCAGGTAATCATTGTGTTGGATATCCCTCTTTAGATATTGATATTGCTACGCATATGTGACATAAATCCTACTTGCCACCAATCATGATGGCAAACAACGAGCAAACATGATTCCATTCAATGGAGGTTTCCCCCCATTCACATTGACTTCATTTTATGCAGGGCTACTTTATGAAATATTCAATCAAATACTGCGTTAGTGTCAAGGGCAGTTATGCTCCTCATACCAGTGCCCAAGAAGAGCATGGTAACCTGCTTAAATAACCATTGTCCACTAGCACTTACACCCACTGTGATGAAGTGCTTTCAGAGGCTGGTCATGAATTATATCAACTCTTACCCAAGGAGTAACTTGGATCTGCTCCAAACTACCTACAGTCACAACAGGTCAACAGCAGGAGCCATTCTTCACTCAGCTGTGGAACATCTGGACAATGAAGAAGCATACATTAGGATGTTACTCATTGGCTACAGCTCAGCATTCAGCACTATCATCACCTCAGAACTTATCAATAAGCTCCAAGACCTCGGGCTCGATACCTCCATGTGCAACTGGATCCTGGATTTCCTCACTTGCAGACCCCAGTGAGTTCAGATTGGCAGCAACATCTCATCCACAATCTCCATCAGCACAGCTGCACCACCAGGCTACGTGCTTAGCCCTCTGCTCTGCTCACTTAAGACTGTGGGATTAAGCGCAGCTCCAATGCCGTATTTAAGTTTGCTGATGACTCCACCGTTGTTGGCCGAGTCAAAGGTGGTGACAAATTGACATCTAGGAGGGAGATTGAAAATATGGTTGAGTAGTGTCACTCAACATCAGCAAAACTAAAGAGCTAATTTTTGCTGACAGGAGGAAGAAGTTGGGGACCATGAGTTCATTTAAATTCCTAGTCATTATCATATCAGAGGACCAGCACACGTTCCATTTCAAGGAAGACACAGCAGCACTTCTAGTTTCTTAGAGTAAGCACAAATTCGGCATGTCATGAGAAACATTGACAGATGTACAGTGCAGAGTATCTTGACTGCTTGCCCAAACGCCAGTGCCCAAGGACTGAAAAGCCTCCACAAAGTGATGGATATAGCCCAGTTCATCATAGGAAAAGCCCTCCCCACCATCAAGCACATCTACAAAGACTTACAGCAGCTTTAGGTCCCACGCCACCAGGTTCAGAGATGGTTATTACCCTTCAACCATCAAGCTCCTGAACCAATGTGGACATCTTCACTCACCACAGCACTGAACTGATCACCTATGGTCTCACTTTCAAGGACTCTACAACTTATGTTCTGAGTATTATTTATTTACTCATTTATTCATTATTCTTTGGTTTTTTGTGTATTTGCACAGTTTGTTTTTTTGCACTTGGTTACTTGTCAGTCTTCGTGCATAGTTTTTCACTGATTCGATTATATTTCTTTGTCCTACTACGAATGCACGAAAGAAAATCAATCACAGAGTAGTATTTGGTGACATACAGTGTACACACTTTGTTAATAAATTGCTTTGAACTCACTTTACCTCTGGTGTTTAGCAATTTTTGTCCATGTTTGGACCAGGCACATAATGAGATCAGGCGCTGAGTGACTCTGGCTGAACAATTGGATTGGCTGATGATCAAGAAAGGACAAATGGACGGAAATTAGCCAGGTTGGATTTGTTCTGCTTCTTGCAGACAGGGCATGTCTGGGTAATTTTCCACATTGTCAGGTAAATGCCACTGCTGTAACTGTACTGGAACAGATAAGCCAAAGTAACGGCAAGTTCTGGAGCACAGTTCTGTGGTACTATTATCAGACTGTTGTCAGGGCTCATAGCCGTTGTTGTATCCAATGCTCGATATTTCTTGATATCTCGTGGACTGAGACAAATTGGTTGAAAAATGGCATCTGTCAAGCAAGGAATCACAGGAGGAGGCAAGATGAATGATCCACGTTGGCATTACCGGCTGAAGATTCTTTCAAATGCTTCAGCTTCCTCTTTTTCACTGATATGCCAGTCTCCTCCATCATTCAAAATGGGAATATACATATGTGGACACTGCTCCTACAGAGCGTTGTTTAATTATCCATCACCATTCGCAAATGGATGTGACAGGACTGCGGAGCTTAGATCTTATCTCAAACTTGCAGATGTGTGTGTTGCTTTAGATCTGATCAGCTGCTGTGTGATTTCTCGGCTCCTGTCTATTGCATGTTGCTTATGTTGTTTGGGATGCAAGTTGTCCTGGCTTGTAGCTTCCGTAAGCTGATTTCTCATTCTGAAGTATGCCTGGTGCTGCTCCTGGAAACTTTACTGAATCAGGGTTAAGTGCATTTCACACCAAGATATTAGGCATCACCATTTCTTATTCTGAGTTCCATTAATTTCCAGTCCTTGGGGTAAAATTGACTTTGACTTGAGAAATGGTGTGTTTTCTCTGCATAGTGTGTATGTGTGTGCAATGGATTGGTGAGAAGCCTGCTTACTTTTCTGGCTCTGTATAATTTCTGAAGTTCATTGGAGTATTCTGAATTGTGAAAGACAAGTTATTTAACTACCATCCATAAATTAACGTCACCCTCTGGGTCCCATATGGGTTCTTAATTACCATAATTTGTATACTATCATGGTGCAAAGGCTCACAGCAAACAATTTAAAAATTCTGAGCCGTAATTCTGAATGCAATTGTGCACATCATCGTTCATTGATAGGGTCATCAAAGTATTGGGACTAAAGCATAAACATGGAGTTAAGGCATAAATCAGCAGTGAGTTAATTGAATATGGATTGCAGGCACAGGATCTGGGGGCCTACATATGTTCTAATATTCCTAGATGATTGTTTGAAAATAATGGAGTAACTTAATAAAAACTACTATGATAATCATGCAAAAACGAGTGATCGGAGATTCTACACAAATAGAAGAGAGGATCCTGCTTGCCTTTTACAGGGGTTGTAATTCCTTTATAAAAAAGAGTGTGCTTTTTAACACAATCAGTTAATAAACAATGTGGCCACCTTGACCATCAACAAGTTATTGCAACATCATTGCACTGTAAAATGTATGCCTTTTTAATTTTTAGAAAATATTTTTAATAAGGATTTTACCCAGGCAAGAAAAGTACCACACAAATACTTGCCGCAAGCAACGTTAATGCAAATGAAGGATGGTTGGACATACATAAAACAGGAGGAGCGGAATTAGACCACTAGGCCCATCAAGTCTGCTTCAGCATTTCATAATGGGTAATCCATTTCCCTTTCGATCCGATTCTCCTGCCTTCTCCTCATAACCTTTCAAGCCCAGTCTAATTATAATCTATCAGCCTCCGACCTGGCCTCCACAACTCCTGAGGCAACGAATTCCACAGATTCACAACCCTCTGGCTAATGAAATAGATCTCAATTATAAATGGACATCTCTCTATTTTGAGGATGTGCTCCCTGGTCCTATACTCCTCTACCAAAGGAAACATCCTCTTCACATCCATGCTGTCTAAGCTTTTCAACATTTGATAGGTTTCAATGAGATTCCATCCACCACCCACCCCCCGCAACATTCTTCTAAATTACAGTGAGTACAAGCCCAGAACCTTTAATTACTGCTCATATGATAACCCTTTCATTCCTAGACTAATTTTTATAGAGCTCCTCTGAACCCTTTCCAATGTTAGCACATCCATTCTTAAATAAGGAGCCCAAAGCTTCTCACAATAGTGCAAGTGAGGCCTCACCAGTACCTCAGCCTCAGGATTACATTCTTACATTTATATTCTAATCTTTTTGAAATGAATCCTAGCAATGCATTTGCCTTCTCACCACTGATTCAACCTGCAAATTAACCTTTCGGGAATTCTGCACCAGGGCTCTCAAGACCCTTGGCACCTCAGATTTTTGAATTTTTTCCCCATTTAGAAAATAGTCTATGCTTTTATTCCTTCTACCAAAGTGCATGACCAAACACTTCCCAACACTGTTTTCCATCTGCCACCTCTTTGCCCATTCTCCTAATCTGTCTAAATCCTTCTGCAGCCTCTCTGCTTCCTCAACACCATCTACCTCTCCATCTGTATTGGTATAATCTGCAAATTTGGCCACAAAGCCATCAATTCCATCATCCAAGTGATTGATATGAAACGTAAAAAGGAAATGATGCAACACAAATCTCTTTGGAACACCACTAGTCACCAGCAGCCAACAAGAAAAGGCTCTTTTTATTCCCACTCTTTCCCTCCTGCCAATCAGCCTCTATTCTTGCTAGTATCTTTCCTGTAATACCATGGACTCTCATTTTGTTTAGCATGTGGATCACCTTGTCAAAGGCCTTCCAAAAATCCAGATACGCAACATCCACTGGTCTTCCTATGTCTATATTCATGTTTTTTTCAGGCAGGATTTCCCTTAAGGAAACCATGCTGACTTTGGCCTATTTTGTCATGTGCCTCCAAGTACCCCGAAACCACATCCTTAACAACCAACTCCAACATCTTCCCAACCACAGAAGTGAGGTTAACTGGCCTATAATTTCTTTTTGTCTGGCTTCCTCCCTTCTTGAAGAGTAGAGTAACATTTGTAATTTTCCAGTTCTCCAGTACCATGCCAGAATTCATTGATTCTTGAAAGATCATTACTAATGCCTCCACAATCTCTTCAGCTACCTCTTTCAGAATTCTGGGGTGTACTCTATCAGGTGTAGTTGACTTCACACCTTTCATTTTTCCAGTCACCATCTCCTTAGTAATAACAACTGCCCTCACTTCTGCCCCTTGACACTGTCAAATTTCTGGCATACTCATGGTGTCTTCCACAGTGAAGGCTGATGTAAATTACTTATTCAGTTCGTCCACCATTCCCTTGCCCCCATTACTATCTCTCCAATTTAATTGTCCTGTGGTTCAATATCTATTCTCACCCCTCTTCTATCCTTTACTTTCCACAAATTTTTTCTCTATTGTATGCCCTCTCTTTTGCTTTTTTATTAGCTTTGAATTCCTTTGTCTGTCACAGTTGCATCATCCTACTTTCAGAATACTTCCTCTTCTTCGGGATGTATCTATCATGCAGTTTCCGAACTGCTCCCAGAAACTCCAGCCAATGCTGTTCTGCCATCATCCCTGCTTGTGTCCACTTCCAATCTACTTTGGCCAGTTCCTCTTTCATGGCCTGTAATACTCTTTACTCCACTGTAATACTGATACACCTGACTTTATCTTCTCCCTCTCAAACTGCAGGGTGAATTCTATCATATCATGATGGCCGGTTCCTAAAGGTTTCACTACCTTAAACACCCTAATCATATCTGGTTCATTACACATCATCCAATCCAGAATTTCTGATCCACCAGTGGGCTCAACCACAATCTGCTCCAAAAAGCCATCTTGGACGCATTCCACAAATTCTATCTCTTGGAATCCAGTATCAACTTGATTTTTCCCAATCCTACTGCATATTGAAATCCACTATGAATAACGTAACCCTGCCTTTTTGATATGCTTTTTCTATCTCCCATTATAATTTGTAGACAACATTCTGGCTACTGTTCAGAAACCTATAAATAACTCCCATCAGGGCCTTCTTACAATTGGCTATTGCAAAGTGTTGATGTCAGAGCAAAATTCTTTAGTACTTACTTATTCATACCCTGAGAACTTCAGTAGTTTAATGATTAGACTGTAAAACAGCATTAAGCTCTTGTGCAATCTATAACAATCTGCAGCAACTCTGAAGCTAGCTGATAATCCCTCAAGAGTCTAGTGAAGTGCTTTGCTTGCTGCTGAGCATATGATAACTTGTGAAAGGTTAAGGCAGAGTGTATCCTGTGAGTGTTAAGCACTAATAAAGTTGTCCTGTGTCAAATCAGCAAACTGCACCCACTGATGTCAACCCTCACCCGTTCCGCATGCTTCTGCACAGTTGCTGAATCCCTTATCAATATAGTCTCAGCCACAACTACTACACAGTATGTGGATGACATTCCAGGACCAAAATGGCCTCAGTTTTGTCTAAAATAAAGTATGCATCATGAAACAGCTTCTGCACACCACAGTAAAAAAAAGTTATGTAAATGTATTAAATAAGTATCCTTCCTAAATGGTATTTCCACCACATTTATTGTGCTAACCGAAGGAAATCATTACATTTTTTTTACTGTGACCTATGTTATCTCCTAATTGGTCGTAAAAGAACAGCAGTTCTTAAATACTTGTGTCCAGTGTTAGCCAGAAGTTAATTAACAGAATGTTGCAACTGAAGTACACATATTAGGCCAGATTCACTAAATGAATTGACTCTCTGCACCCAGTTGGCACCCAGTGAGGTGAAACATGCTCACTACCCTCAAGGACCATAAAATATATTTTACAGTCTATAAATGTCTATTAAAAACATATAAAAACTATTCAAATATATTATCATTAAAGGAAATAAACATTTAAAGAAACAAATACATTTAATTAAAACACACATAATTAAAAGCATTAACATGAAATGTACACGACCACATTCAAGTAGTGTTGAACCTGCCTTCCTTGGCAGAAGTGCCAGGCTAGGTGGGGAGCACATCTGCTGGTCTCAATGGTAAATCCATCTACAACATGGGCTGTCATACGAGGCAGCATGTAACCTTCAGGATCTTTTGGACTCCTGCAGTTAACCACACTTAGAAATCCCAGTCTGCTAGCTGAGGGCTGCCTTCACAATTCCTGGCTATCAGTCAGCATAATTCAACCCAATTACACCAGCATGGACAGTTCATGCAAGTGGCTCACAGCATTATTATGCCAGTCCACAATTTCTTTTTACTCCATTCTATCATTATTCATCATTAACTGAGATCCAACCAATTAAACTAAATAATTGTTGCAAATCAGCTGCATTTAAAGACATTTGCCAACCTCTACTTCATAACACAATGCTTTGTATGTGATTTATACAGGTAGATGTGGAAGGAATACATTTCCTGATTTTGATGCCTTATGCACACTTTATGTGGTCAAAGACTGCAAAGATATCCCCAGATTCATTCTCATAAATAGAATCACAACTACCATACAAATGTAAAGGAGATCTAAAGGATCATTGAGTTCAACTTAACAAATTATCAACCAAAGAGATGTCATTGAGACAGATATATTATTCAGAATCACAATAGAACAGCTACTCTGATAACAGAATATTTAAAGGACTTGACAACTGTTTGGTTCAGCACTTCTGAGATACCAACATGACAGAGAAGTTGCAATATTCAGGCTACATCCACACTACGCTGGATAATTTTGAAAACGCCGGTTTCGAGTAAAAACGACAGGAGTCCACACTAAGCGTTTTTCAAAATATCTCTGTCCACACTAACACGGATATTTGGGCGAATCTCCTCTACTGGGCACGCACAGGACACACAGAAAACAAGCGAAGAGGAAACGGTATACTTAGTGCGCGTTTGTCCAGTTACAGGGTAGAAAAGCTTCAAAGGAAATGCTCTTGGCTCTCGCACAGGAGGACTTAAAACTAAAAAAAAACAAATACTGGAGTGTATGGAGGCAACCGACAGGGAGTTCACGGACAGTATGACCCGGCTGACAACGAACTGACTAACTCATTTGCATTAATAAAGCACCTTGTTAAATGTATAAAACATGTCTGCATCAGTGTTATCTTGTATTTCCATACAATGTTACATTAGGCTGTTACACATCTATTGTCAGAGAAGTACTTGCATAAATAGGTAACCCACCTTCATACAAGCAAGGACAGAAAACAGGGCAAAGTGAGTATACTTATTTATTCAGTAAGCTATAGGTCAAAGTATTTGGTGAGTACATTTCTATCTCTTCTGGCTTCAGTCTCGTTGCCGCCTGTTCTGAAATTGTTAGGTTATGTGGGGGGGGGGGTGCGTTCAAGAAAACAACGAAATGCTGTGCTGCGGCCATCTAATCTGGCACGTCATGACAACGCTTTTAAGTAGTCAAAAAAGCTCACTTTACAATTTAACTCTCACGCCGTTCACACCAACTGCGCGTTATAATGGCAGTGCTTGTGCAGTACCAAGCAGAAGCAGAAAAAGCATTGTTGTTGTGGTGTTGTCATGACAGCGTTTTTAAATCTCTCCGTTTACCCCGTACACACTACAATGGATATTAAGTGTTTTTAGATTTATTCACTCTGGAGACTGTTTCTGAAAATCTCTGTTTTCGGTGGAAGAAAATGCCGCTTTAGTGTTGACGGAGGGTCAAAACGAAGAGGAAAAGCTTCGTTTTCAAATTTATCCAGCATAGTGTGGACATAGCCTGAGTTTTCTCCTGTACACATTCTAACTTCTAATGATTTTCATATTATATTTTCAATAAGGATTCAGGAGAATCACCTTGATAGGTAAATATATGAACAACCTTATTCATATTGTGTAGAATGTCATGCAGTATCTTTTCGGAAAACTAATACAAGTTGACCTGGGTAATGAACAGGTCGTATTTTGGCAGATAACTATCTATAAATTGACAAGTTTTGATCACAAGTTGGAAAATGCACAAAATCACCCAATGTATTAATGAGCAGCATCAAAACCACATAAAACTGCAAAGTATAAAAAGACTAAACATGGAGAGAGTGTTGTGTACTTATTGTTTCAGTTATATTTGAGTGATCTTTTAAGTAGTTTGTCCATTAAGCGTTCTTGTTCGTTTAAATAATTCATGACAGGTTATATGTAAAAATACGTGAATTGCATATGTCATCACTCTACCAAGGGATATATGTACGCCTTGTTTAAAGTAAAGCACAAAGTTAAACTCACATTTCAGACTGCCGTGTCTTCCTTTGAATTAATGTTTTGAAGTTGCAAAACATAACAGTGGCGATGAGATATTTTAAAACAAACCCGAGGCTGACCTGCTGAAGCACAGTGAGGCATTCCAGTTTTTAAAAAAAGCAGCGCATCACATGTTCTTCAGAAGAGAAGACACGATCGAGCCTTTAAAAAGGGCAGAAAATGAAAGAATTCAGGGGTTCATAAACAGTGATAATAATCATAAATTAAAAAAGAGCAGTAATGGCTGGCTACTTTGGAAAGATAGATGCATTCAATTACTCAACGGGTAACTGGCTCATGTATACTGAGCTAATTAACAATATTTTGAAGCAAATGAAATAGCCAATAAGAAATGAGAATCAATTTTGCTGTGTGCATTGGATTTAAAGGCATACAGTTTGCTTCAAAATTTAACTTCTCCAACCAAACCAGAAGAAATGAGCTTTGCTGATATTGTGAAAGTAATACAGAAACATTTAGAACTGAAACCATTGTTGATTGCAGAACGTTTTAGGTTTCATAAGTGAAATCACAAAGGAGGGGAGACCATTTCAGCTTATGTGACTGATTTGAAGAGATTGTCTGAGCATTGTCAGTTCAGTAATGGGCTTAATGATGCACTGAGGGATTGTTCAGTTTAACATTAAGTGAACAGCAGCACAAAAATGGTAGATAAATGAATAATTTCCTAATCCACTTCTACTGATCTATTGCAGGGTTGTGAAATCCATTTATAAACTCCAAGTTTGTTAAAATGCAAATGGAGGAGTGAATTAATTAATGAAGAATGATATTGCTGCTTCTCTACATGTTTAGTGTCAGAGAGATCTTGAAATGGGATTTACCTTAAAAAGATTGAAAACCACTGTAGTATTTATAGTAATTCTTGTTGCCATGTTTACATTATGCCACCAGTCAGTATCTTTACAACCATAAATTATTGGTAATTTAATAAATCAAGATTAAGGACATTTAATAGCATTGATAGTTAAAGTCAAAGTCAAAGTAAAATTTATTATCAAATTCATTACCTTATTCTATCTGGAGTTT
The DNA here is from genome assembly GCF_030028105.1 of Mobula birostris. Taxonomy (NCBI): domain Eukaryota; kingdom Metazoa; phylum Chordata; class Chondrichthyes; order Myliobatiformes; family Myliobatidae; genus Mobula; species Mobula birostris. The sequence continues at coordinate 57,302,650 of NC_092386.1, read as the reverse complement.
CATTTTCTTGCTTTTACAGGAATGCTCCAAGAGGACCACAACCTTGTCATACTGTCTGGAGGCTTGCGTGTCTTAATGAGCTGGAGAGCTACATTGACTTGAATCAGGGCTTTATGCCTTGGATCTTGGTAGGGTCACCCATGCCAAACAGGTCAAAGGGTAGAGGCCAGACTATGAGCGGTCCATCGGTCTTCCAGGTTCAGGGGTTCATCTCAGGGCTAGCAACCCTGACAGGTCAAACAAAACTGTTAACGGAAACAGCAATGAAGTGCGATGGTATTCCTGAGTCTCCAGCTGGGACTTGTATGATTGACAGCAGTGAAAACCGAGAGGAATCTACTGACATGATGAAGGAAGACCTGAACACCACCAGAGATGGAGAATCTTCATTGCTGCCTCCAATGCCAGCAGTGTAACAGGCAGTAAGTACTTATAGGAATAATGAAATACAACAGAGTTTATGAAAAACTATTAAACAAAGACCGACGAATAGCTAATGTGCAAAAGAAGATGAATTGTGTAAATAAAAGTACATAATACTGAGATCATGAGTTGTAGAGTCATTTAAGGTAATTCTGTATGTTGTAGAATCAGTTCCAAGTACAGGCGAATGAAGTTATCCAAGCCAGCTTCGGAGCCTGATATTTATAGAGTAATAACTATTCTTGAACCTGGTGGTGTGGAACCTAAGGTTTCTGTACTTCCTGCCCAACTGTAGTAGCGAAAAGGGAGCATGGCTGAATGATGGGGACCTTGATGATGGATGTTGCTTTCTTGTGGCAGCGCTCTCAATGTGCTCAGTGACGGGGAGGGCCTGTGACTCGCCAACCCCGGACTCTGACGTGGCAGTCCTAATCCCAAGTGGCAGAGGTAAGCATCGAGCCGCATGACCTCTGTCATGAAAGCAAGAGGTAACATTTTATTCTTAACTTGAGAGGAGTAAGGCTTGGCCTTCTCTCTCTCTTTATTGGATAGACCTACCATCTCATGATCTAGTTTGCTGAATCTTCACTACACTCTTTGTGGCAAATATACCCTTTAGGTGAGGAAATGAAAATACTCAGTATTTCTCATGTGGTCTCACTAACCTCCTTTACCAAGATAACAATTATGATCAATGCACTGGCTTTTTCTGATTTACCATAGTGTTCATTTTGGCACTTCTGATCATTTCTGAAGCATTGTCTGGGATAAATTTCCCATTGGAGGGCTGATTTTATTCATGGCCTTCAAATGCATCATTATTAAATTTATCATCATTATTAGCTTTATTTCAACCTAGTATTTTAATTGTTAATAGTTGCAGTGAGTTACTATTAACAGAAGGAGCTGAAAAGATTAATGTTACCCTCAGACAGATTTCTGTGAAACAATCTACTTCACTTAATACTTGAAGATATATAAATGAATAAGATTCCTATGGCACCGGTTTTTTTTATGATCTCAAGTTGTCCAAGAGCACTCTACACCCAATGACACACATCTAAAAGACAGTCACTGCAACAATGAATGGTACAGCCAGTAACTCACAATGTGAGGCCATTCATTCAATAGTTGAATGGGATAATTTAGTCTTACGAGAATGGACAGAGAAGTCTTCTGTTTAACACCTGACCAATTACTCAAATCGTGGTGAAACATGATCCCAGTATCTACTGAAACAAAGCTGGCAGTGAAATGAGCTAAACTCAAATAACATTCCTAAACTGGAATTTAGCACATCATTTTAGATTGGTCATCAATGAATAATTTTCCAGTTTGCCATAAAATTTACTTTATAAATTCTGAAACAAAGCATCTCTTTAGCCGCTCTGAAGTTCAAAGTCCTGTTTGTCATTGAACTCCTTTGATAGCTTCCATTTCTCATTCACAAGACAGACTTTATTTTCTTTAAAACAAAGAAATTTATTCATCTGAAACTAGAAGTAAGGATTTATAAAATGTATGGAATCTGCAGTTTTGCTGTGAAATATTGGCATCGATCTAACTTGTATCGGGCATATCCTGGACCCATCATATAAATATAATTGCAAAGAAAGTACGACAACACCTCTATTTCCTTCAGAGGTGTGGAGTTTCAGCATGTCATCAAAAACTTTGATAGACTTCTACATAGAAACATAGAAACATAGAAAATCTACAGCAACAATACAGGTTCTTTGGCCCACAGAGTTGTGCCAAACATGTCCCTACCTTAGAAATTACTACGCTTACCCATAATCCTCTACTTTTCTAAGCTCCATGTACCTATCCAAAAGAGTCTCTTCAAAGACCTTATAGTATCCGCCTCCACCACCACTGCCAGCAGCCTATTCCACACACTCACCACTCTCTGCGTAAAAACATCTCCTCTGTACCTACTCCCCAGCACCTTAAAACTGTGTCCTCTTATGGCAACCGGTTCAGACCTGGGAAAAGGCCTCTGACTATCCACATGATCAATGCCTCTCATCATCTTATACACCTCTATCAGGTCACCTCTCATCCTCCATCACTCCAAGGAGAAAAGGCCGAGTTCACTCAACCTGTCTTCATAAGGCACGCTCCCCAATCAGGCAACATCCTTGTAAATCTCTCCTGCACCCTTTCTACGGCTTCCACATCCTTCCTGTAGTGAGGCAACCAGAACTGAGCACAGTACTCCAAGTGGGGTCTGACCAAGGTCCTATATAGCTGCAACATTACCTCTTGTCTCCTGAATTCAATTCCATGATTAATGAAGGCCAATGCACCGTATGCCTTCTTAACCATAGAGTCAACCTGTGCAGCTGCTTTGAGTGTCCTATGGACTCAGACCCCAAGATCCTTCTGAACCTCCACACTGCCAAGAGTCTTACCATTAATACTATATTCTGCCATCATATTTGACCTACCAAAATGAATCACCTCACACTTATCTGGCTTGAACTCCATCTGCCACTTCTCAGCCCAGTTTTGCATCCTATCAATGTCCCGCTGACAGCCTTCCACACTATCCACAACACCTAGAACCTTTGTGTCATCAGCAAACTTACTAACCAACCCTCCATTTCCTCATCCAGGTCATTTATAAAAATCACGAAGAGTAAGGGTCCCAGAACAGATCCCTGAGGCACACCACTGGTCACCAACCTCCATGCAGAATATGACCCACCTACAACACACTTTGCCTTCTGTGGGCAAGCCAGTTCTCGATCCACAAAGCAATGTCCCCTTGGATCCCATGCTTCCTTACTTTCTCAATAAGCCTTGCATGGGGTACCTTATCAAATGCCTTGCTGAAATCCATATACACTACATCTACTGCTCTTCCTTCATCAATGTGTTTAGTCATATCTTCAATAAACTCAATCAGACTCATAAGGCATGATTTTGACAATTTTGACATCAGCCTTTGACAAAGCCATGCTGACTATTCCTAATCATATTACACCTCTCCAAATGTTCATAAATCCTACCTCTCAGGATCTTCTCTATCAACTTACCAACCACTGAGGTAAGACTCACTGGTCTATAATTTCCTGGGTATCTCTACTCCCTTTCTTGAATAAAGGAACGACATGCACAACCCTCCACTCCTCCAACACAGATGTTGAATAAATCCTTCTTGAGCTTCCAGCCGGGTATTGGTTTGATTATCAGCAATGCTTCAATAGCAAACTCTGCCATCTTCATATGGGATGATGCCTGGGCATGTCTAGTCCAGTGGTATTTATACCCCCATAGTTCACCCCTCCTGATTGGTTAGTCCTCAACCAATCAGGCTTCTGCTCTCCCACCTTGTTTACAATGGAATTCCAGTTCTTACTTAGACCAAGACCTTCATCCTTGATAAAATTCTTTTCCCCTAGTTTTATTTCAATGGCTTCCTTTAGCAGGCGGTCTCAAAACCCATTGGTGCAGCACAGTAGATTTATGCCATTGCAGTCAATCCTATGGCCTTTGCAAATGCAATGTTCTTCTACCATTGATTCCTCCAGGTAACCAAAATGGATACACCTCTTGAGCTCCTTGATGCAGGTTTCCACTGTGCGTCCCATCTTGCTGATATACGCTGTTCCACATTCACAGGGAATCTTGTGAACGCCAGCCGACCTGAGTCTCAGGTCACCTTTGACCCACGTGAGCTGAGATTTGAGCTTCCTTACGGGTTTGTCGATGGTATTAATCTGGTCTATCTTCAGGATCCCAGCAATCCTTCCAGAAATCATGGAAACACAGGGGAGGCAGGAAGGTCGGCCCTTTTAAGGACTCAATTGATTTCCTTAAAAAGGGTGAAGGAAAAACCAGGAAACCTAACAATAAGGAGGAACCTTCCGGTACCATCTATCTTGCTGTAGAAATACAACACCCATTATCAGAGATCCTCACCACCAAGGCCACACTCTTTCCTCACTGCTGCCATCAGGAAGAAGGTACAAAAGCCTCAGAACTCACACCACCATGTTCAGGAACAGTTACTACCCCTCAACCATCAGGCTCTTGAACCAAAGGGGATAGCTACACTCATTCTACTTCTGGTGTTCCCACAATCAATGGTCTCACTTTAAGGATTCTTTATCTTGTTATTTCATAGTTGTTATTTATTGCTATTTACTTATATCTGCATTTGCACAGTTTGTTGTCCATCGATCCTGTTTACAGTTACTGTTCTATAGATTTGTTAAGAATGCCCACAGAAAAAGAGTCTCAGGGTAGAAATGTGGTGACATGCATGCACTCTGATAATAAATTTTACCTTCAACTTTGACCAAAGATCAACATACAAAATTGCTTTGTATATATTTGGCTCTTTTTGTGTTTGCTTTGAGTTCACAGCACAATGACAGGAACTTTGACCTAACAAATCAATCACAGGATGTGAGCTTTACTGGCGACGGCAGCATTTAATGTCCATGTTAAATTGCCCAAACCAAGGATTCAATTTAAGGGCCAACCTAAATGGTCACATGTAAACTAATTGAGGTAAAGGCAGCAGATCTTCTTCCCCTGTAAGACAGTGGTGATCCAGTGAGTTGTTATAACATCATAATGGTTTTACGATTACCATTACTGACTTTAATATCTTTTTCAAATTTCAGTTTTACATAATTGTAAATTCTCCAGCTGCCTTCATGAGATTTGAACCCACGATCCTGAGCACCTGTTTTAATAAAACCATTGTGTTTCTATGCTACTCTGGGCACAAATTAGTACGTAAGTATTTCCAAACTTAATACCAGGCAATCTCAGCAGACAAGTTTTGCAGGTGCAAATTATAAGTTAAATGTTAGAGCTGAACTTTTCTCTTTACCTTGCATTTATTAGGGACACGTCATCATTTATTTTTGCTTCTATTAATTCTAAACGTGTCCTTCAGGCTGAAGAGACTATGAACTGGGAGTGCCATTATATCAAATTGCTTGAATAGTTACCCCATTCGGGATATTGTCTTTTGGTTGCAAGTTCAAGTTTGACATACTTAAAGAAATAAATAAGGTGTATTTTATCATCTGCTCAGCCAACCAGAGGAAGGCACATTTCTCCATTCTTGTTGCAGGGTGAATTTATTTATGAGGAACAGATTAGATGAGAAATCTTGAGGTGTTTTGTTTCACAAATAGCATGGGCACTCATTAAAAAACAGTTAAGGCAAGTTCCATTGGAATTTATGTTGATTTGTTTCCTGGAATAGAAATGACAAATATAAGAAGCCATTGTGCTCCTAATTCTTTCGAAGGCTTTCTAGTGTGTTTTGTAGTGTCCCATTAGGTGGATTTTCCTTACCCTTAGAATAAAAGTAACTTCTGAAACATTTTTTCATCTATGGATATTTTACAACCCTTCTTTGTACTTTTCTCCTGAGTTCCAAGTGGTATAAATGTGCAGCTCTAGCCTACCAACCAACCATGCCAACCATTAACTACTCATTTCCACTTATCTACATTAATCCATTAATTATTCTTCCCTCTTTCTCCTCAGCTCTTTCAGGATTTTCCCACTCAACTCCACATTAGATACAATTTACTGCCGCCAGTTTAACTTGCCAAACCCCATGTCTTTGGGATGTGAAAAGAAACCAGAGCACTAAAGTGAAATCAGCACACTCACAGGAGAACATACACGTTGCAAACTGACAGCACTAGAGGTCAGGACTGAACCTAGTTCTCTGGTACTGTGGCTTTAGCAGTTGTACCACTGAGCAACTCCACGGAGTATGCAAATGGACGTTGGGTATAAAACGACCACTCCCCAACACCCATCAAAAACCCTGCCCAGTGCTCATCTAGAATATTATTTTCGATGTGCAATTAAATTCGCCTTGAGAATGTTGAGGATGTGAGACCATGCCCCTTCAACGTGGTCAAATAAAAATTTCTGTTCATACTCCTACTGCATTTGAAATTTCCTTCACTTCTACCAACTTCTGAGGAAGTTATCCTTAAATCGTCAATTTTCTTGAGAAGAGAATGACTTCAGCTTTTTACAATGGTTGTTTTCAGGTTTTTGGTGTGCTTTTGGCTTCAAGCTCCAGTCAACACAAAAAAAATCACAGCCTGATACTTTTATTTCCAAAAAAAAAGCCTGCCTTAAATAGCTTTCTACAAGAGATTTATTTGCATGTATTAATATCCCTCTTCTAAATATTTAGGGAAATATATAAAACAAATTCCTCCATTTTCATGAAGAGTATTAGTTGGTTATCTGCAAAAGAAGGATAATCACATTTTTTTAATGTTCATGGTCATATTGAGTCATGGGCAAGGGATAAACCAATTTGCTCATTGTCGGTTTTTACATGATGTACAATGAGTGGAGACATCTCCCCAGGCTTAATTACCTCATTTCAACACAGATTTTCAAAGACAATGCCTCAATATTCATGATAACACTTAGTTAAAATGTACTGAATGGCATCATTACACCTGCATTTTCCCAAGATCAGCAAAATGAAATGGTGATAAAAGGTCTTGGCCCTAAACATTGGCTGTTTATTCATTTCCATAGATGCTGCCTGACCTGCTGAGTTCCTCCAGCATTTTGTGTGTGCTGCTCAGCCAAAGGTCTCATGGCTGAATAAAGTCAACTCTTGACTCAGCACATATTTTAGTGTTTTCATTAAACACTAAAAGGTTCAGTGGCTGCAAGGTAACGCAACATTTAGCACAACGCTTCACAGTATCAGCGACCCAGTTTCAATTCCCACTACTGCCTGTAAGGAGTTTGTATGTTCTCCCCATGACTGCATGGGCTTCCTTTGAGTACTCCAGTTTTCTCTCACAGTAAGTTGATCGGCCATTGTAAATTGTCCCACAAATAGGCTATTGTTATATTGGGGGTTGCTAGGCAGTGAGCTCGAAGGCCCGGAAGGAACTTCTGTGTGCTGTATCTCAATGAATAAATAAATGTGTACTTAATGTACTGCCATTATTTACCAAATACATAACTGCGTTTGCCATTTGGTTTTACATTCCATTATGGGAGATATCGACATGGATAATTTAAAACATTTATTTATTGCATTAATTGATAGAAATGAAGAGAATTAGTTTTACATTAGATTATGAGAACACTCAGTCCTCTTTTATTGTCATTTAGAAATGCATACATGCATTAAGAAATGATACAATGTTTTATGGCAGATAGACTAAAACCAGACCTGTACAACAGTATGTTTTCCAATGGAAATTGCTGAATTGCTGTGAGTTAAAGTATCTAAGCATAATCCATCTACTTTCCATCTTAACATTTTGTCCAACATCAAATGAATAAAATGATTCAAGTGTTAGGATCAGATGCTCAACTGTGCTGTCTACTGCCCAATTTCATTTACCAATCAGGAATGCAATTGGCTTATTCTGGAGCCATGAGGGACTGCAGGTGTTGGAATCCTGAGCAATAAGAGATCTGCTGGATGAACTCATACCAGCCATTATCACTTTTGTTCTTCTTTCTTTATGCATGTGGGGAAAAAACAGAGTGCCACTCCATCCGTAGCTAGTTACTAAGAAACAATATGAAGGAATGTAATGGCCGAAGTATGGATTGCTTGCTCAAAATACTGTATCTTAGTAGCCACAGTAACTGTGTTGTGCATTTAGGATTTTGATGCCCAGAAGACAAATAGCTAAATAATTGAAAATCCCAATTTAACTGGCAAACAGTCTGCTGGAAGAATTTAGTGGGTTGAGCAGCACCGGTGTGAAGAAAGAATCGGGGAAGTTTGAGCTCAAAATATTGTAGCTGTCATGTGTCAAAATCCTGCATTAGTGGTTTTGACTCAAAACAGCGAGTCAATTGCAACTAAAACTTTATGCGAAACAAAGAGAGGGGTGACAGTTACTTCAGTTTTATGCATGCATTTCCAGAATGTCTTTGGTAAATGGGGATGGAATAAATGTTGCAAAAATAACAATGGTGTTCGAGAAAACTGAAGTAAAAAAGTGCAGATGCTGAAAATTTGATGTAATAATAAAATGTTGGAAGCAGTCAGAGTGTATTTTGGGAGAATTGAAATGCTGAATTTGATCTCACTGCACTCAGTTAGCCCCACTGACAATCCTTCCCACTCCCACTCCTGTACCTCAACACCCGCACACCACTGTTGTGCCTGCCTACACCGTGCTCTATAACCACACAGTTCTCAATAACCTTTGGCATTGCTATCAAGGGCAGTCCACAAAGTAAAAGTGCAACTAGGCTTCAGACTGCGTAAGCTTGCAACCCACACAAGGACACCCAGCATGCCTTGTCATAGCTTACGCTGTTGGAAGACCTTTAAAATTGTTTCAGGTATCTGCTACTTTACACTCAGACATGTCATTTTGATGGAATTTGAAAATAAAATGAATAAGTTTTAAAATGATTAGAAGTAATTATTTCTTTGACACAATGAAGTAATGCAATTTAATTAAAACACTGATATTAATTAACATAGATGAAAATGAAATAAAAACGTGCATTCTCTCATCTTCTTAATGACATCTAGATGTTAGGTGCACAAAGTGGCTGACTTAGAGCTGAGTATCCAGATACAAAGTGCATCCGGGCCCAGAGCTCAGTGTTATTCAGGAACGACACAGGATTAAATGGTGAAACCAGGGACAGGTCAGAGTTCAAAAGGGCGATATGTGCAATTCAGGCAGTTTCACCAGCTAACCGTCAGTGCATCCCAACTTGTTTCGCCCTCCACAATAGCTGCCAAACATGTTGAAGCACTTATATTTAATTATTGACTTATATTTAACAGTTTTTAATGATTTGGCTAATGGCACTAATTTGGCTAACAGCACAGAGACTAATAATACTAATCATGGTTCGCTTCTGCTGAGATGAAATATAAGCCACATCCATCTGAACAAACGTGAAATTCGTGATCATAGATAATCACAAGTGCTAATTTCAAAAGGGAATTTCATCATAGTATATTAACATCAGAACGTTGCTCAGTAATGATACCATTTAACTGTGGTACTAAATTTCTATGCAAAGAATACCGAGAGCGGAGTTGGACTGCGATAAGAGCAACCTCATAAATCTATTTCTGTCAGGTAGAACAGACTTGACAGGTTGTTTGGCAGACATAATGCACTGATGCAGACACCAGTTGTAGATGTACAGTGATAACCAAGACTTAACAATCAGAAGACACACAGCAAAGGTTATCATTAGACAAAGGGAATACGTTATCAAACGGAGACGGATAGTTAGCATGTAAAAAGGTGATGACTGGATACTTTGGGAGAATATTGTTGGTTTTGCAGAAATCCTTCAAATTCAATTTTATAGAATCATGTTGTAAGAAAATATCTGTTGCACGTAACTTATAGCATAATTTGGAAAATTTAGAAAAAAGAGTAGTAATTTTTATGGATATAAAGATTTTAAAACATTACTTTATGTATGAAATTATCATTCAGTTAAATAATGAAAACCTGAAGTGTTTTGCCAGATCTAGTAGGGAATTATTTACTCTGTCAGTTAATACATACTTCAGTTATTAAATATATTATTTGTCCATACCCCTAGATAGAGGGGATAGAGGAAGGAAATTGTCTGTAGGGGACAAGTGGAAAATATTTTAAAGTCAGTTATGTGTTAGTCTCTCTCTTTCTCTGCCTCTGTCTCTCTCTTTGCAGAGACACTGAACAATGATAGTGTTTCTTTCTCTAGAGGACTTAAAGTAGATATTCTCAAAACATAAAGAAGGGCATCTCATACATCTTTGTTTATTCATCCAAAACTCTATTCATCCATTACAATGATATTTAAAATTATTTTTTTTAAGATTTTCTGTCCTCTTATTTGCAAATTTGCTTCATATATTTGAGAGCATTCCATTTCAAGTCACTCCTGAATACCACCCAGGAGTTAAGTACCCTGTGAGTTAAGTACAGAGTGCCTCAGATCAACCCACGAAAATATTGCTTGCTCACCTTCTGAAAATATTAATTGATAATATTAATTTTTTCTGAAGATGATAACCCAATGAATTGACTGGACAGAAAAAAAGACTAAATCAAAAAAAATATAAAACAACATTTCAAATGCTGGGCCTATTGACTCTTATGTTTACTGGCTGGAGCTGGATATTTAAATCCAGTGATACATATTCAAATCAAAACAAATCTATCAGGCATTTGTTATCATACAGGTTTGTAAAGGATTGGGACACTGAGATAATGGAATCCCGCAGGATTTGTCAAACCAATCAACTTCAGCATGTAAAATCAATCAGCTGTGCTGGAAGGTGCTAATATAATCACAAAGATACTGATATTATTAAGATCTAGAATACGGCCACATTTTATACTGGACTCAGTATTGTAGTATTGTTGATACTAATCCATTTTATCTCTTCCCTTACAAAGAAATAACCATTGTACAAAAACAAAATATTGAGGTTACACATGCAATGCTTACCTAACACTACAGCGAGAATTGTGCTCATGAGCAACCAGTTCTTCCTCAAAGCAGCTTTAAAATCACATCCTTTTTTTGATTTCTTCCCCATGTTTGTTGATGATTAGAATTCAAAAGAACAAATTTAAAAATACACACATGCACACACACACGCTCACACTCAAAGACAGAGTGCTGAATTCAGTGTGAAATCCTGCTGTCTTTACTCCTCTGCACTGTATTCCGTCACTGCAGACACAGTTGTAACTAAGCACCACCCCCTTTGAATGCAGGCAGAGGAACCTAACAATGGCTACCTCTGAACATAAAACCACATTTTTAAAAGACCCTGTCCATCGTATAATTGTAGATTCTGCAATTCCAATCAAGAAATGGTGAAATCAGCCCTACCAATTTCTCTCGTAGAATCCCTGGAGTATTTTACACATTAATGGTCAAATAAAATTCCTTTATTTGGGTATAAAATGGGCCTTCAGAAAAGGAGTAAGTTTTTCTTTTGCCTGAATGTTTATTTATTTTAAAATACAGGCAATCTATAGGATCTGGCAGAAACATTTCCAGACTATCAACATGAGATTTAATGATGAGAAAGAGCAACATTGGTCACAAGGTCACTTAAGTACATCAGCAGTGTATGTTATATTTACTTGAAAATAAATGAATCTTTCTCCAAATTAATGTATATTTTTAAATCCACATTTGTTTAAAAACTATATTGTTCAATCCTTCTATCCACGAGAAAATAATCCTCATTACGTCCCATAGTCCTGAATAGCACGTGTGGATAGACGTCAATGTATATCCAATGCGTATGTATAGAATGTATACCCAATATTAACAAAAACTTTCATACAAAACTAGCATTAATAAAAAGTTTACCTGCCATTAACTATCAGATACTTTGAACCAGGGAACAATCATTTTTAAAGTGCTCCCTAACAAAACATAAGTCAGAAAGCAATCCAATATTGAAATGTATTTTAACAGCAGTAAAACTAAAAGTGTCTCAAACACTGCATTCACTCCATCTTGAGTCTTAAGACTTGGCTTGCTTGCTATAATTGAGAACATGTAAATAGTTGTAAGAGACTGGGTGTTGAGATCATTGGCCAAAACCTGCTGAAAGAACTAACGCTATCACACTGGCACACACACTCATACCATGACATGAGTTACCAGTCACCAGGGACTGCTGACTAATTTAAACTTCTCTATTAATGCCTTCACACTAACAAACTGTTGGCTAATTATATATGTTTGCCAGATTTCAAAATTAATGTCACAGCACTATCATACAAGTTTATCATTGTCAATTAATGATATTAATGATGAGCTGAAAGCAATAGATGCAGCAAAGACTATGGGTCTAAGACTCCACCTAAAGTACTGAAGATCTGTCCTCCAGAACTAGCTGCACCTCCAACCAAGTGCTTACAAAGCAGATACAATTCGAGCATCAACTGGGCAATGGAGAAAATTACCTAGATGTGTCCTGTTCTAAAAAACAGGACAAATATAACCCAGCTTATTACTGCACAATGATAAAAAAGTGATGGAAGTTGTCATTTGCACTGTCATAAGGTGACACCTAACCAATAATCTATTTACTTTCCCTCCTTGCTCATCCCTACCTTCTTATTCTGGTTTCTGCTCTCTTCCTTTCCAGTCCTGATGAAGGGTCTCGACCCAAAATGTCAACTGCTCATTCCCCTCCATAGATGCTGCCTGGTTTGCTGTGTTCCTCCAGCATTTTGTTTGCATTGATTTGTTCACTGGTGCTCAGACTGGGTTTCACCAGGACCATTTATCTCTAGACCGCATCTCAGCCTTGGTCCAAACTTGAACCCAAGAGATGACTCCTAAAGTTGAAGTGAAAGTGGCACCAAGGCAGTCTCAACCTGCAAGATCATCAGTTCCTGTCCCCCCACGAATTGCGCTTGGCCCCCTGAGTTCCCCCAGCACTTTGTTTTTTGGTCCAGATTCCAATATCTGCAGTCTCTTGTGTCAGCATTTCAACAAATTTATTATCTAGGCATTCTGGTAAAACTAATGTGGTTGGAGTCATAAAGTACTTGTGGTTGGTGAAGGTCCAACATCCCAGCCCCAGGACATCGTTGCAGAGGTTCCTTGGTTCAGTGTTCTAGGCCAGCCACCTCCTGCTGCTTCATCAACGACTTCCATTTCGTTATAAGGTCAGAAGTGTGGATTTGATGATGTTTTGATAAATCTGAAGATGATCGCAGAATGTTCAACTCCTCAGCAAATAAAGCAGCCTATGCCTGCATGCAGCAAGATGGTATACAGACATGGGCTTGAAAATGGCGGATAAAATTTGTCCCATATACAGAACATCTCCAACAACAAAGACTAACCACTCACCTGCGATATTCAACAGCATCACCATTACTGAAAACTCATGATCATAAACCTGGGGGTCACCATTCATTAGAAACTCAAGTGGCCACATAAATACCTTGGCTACAAGAACTGCTCAGAGACTCTCCATAGCCTCCCATCCACCCATGAGCTGCAAAAAAGTGGGGGCTGGGTTGAGCTAATGAGAGTTGGAAGCACTGAGCAGACTCACCCGCTCACTGAGTCAGTGAGGCCGACTGGCAGCTGTTCTTCCCTCACCTGCACTTTCTCCCATCACAGCTGCTTCTCAATCCTCTCCCGATTACAAACAGTTCTCAGGAACAGGACTCTCATGAACTGCCAGATCCTTGCTATAAATATTTAAAATATCAAATGTAATATCTTGATTTCGCTTGTGTGTCTCTTACTTAATTCATTCTCCTTTCCATGCATCATTGCTCAATCGATCTCAGCATTTTATTTCCTGTGTGCCATGTAATAATGACAGAAAATCTTAGTTATATTTTCTGTACTGTACGGAACCGAATTGAGAAAATTGACAGATCTTACTGACGGTGAGAGCAGATTGGGAAACACAGCAGAAGATTTACGTTCCCTATGAAAATATATGTTGATGGTTTGTAAAGACCAAACCTAATTATTATCTTCCACAGATGAATACTGCACAATTGGAAAGCTTACTAAATCCAAACAGTACATTTTTTGGTTCCAGTGCTAACTTGACAAGACTGAGATAAAACAGTGTAACTAACCACTTGCTGAACGGAATTCCATGCTTTTCCAGCTTGGTATAGTGAGCTCCCATCTCTTAATCTTCATCGCTGGATGATCATCAAAATATAAATTGGTTTCTAGTGTCCTTGTTTCACATTGTATTGATCTACAACTGGCTACAAGCTGACCTGGAGCATGAAGAGCAAGTTTTTATGTTCTCTGGTAGATGGATATGTCAGGTTCTTACACCATAGCTGATGGCTTAACTTTGAGCATGGCCAAGGGGCAAATACACTCCTTTGTTTCTCAAAAAAGGAAGCAAATACCCGCAAGTAATAGATATCCAAATATCTATTTAGTTTTGTCCTATATAATTTTAACAACAATTTTGCAATTTTTATACATATAACCAAGACAAGACTTGGCATTTAGTATCAAAAATGATCTTCTGACACAGCTGTGTTTGGGTAATTTTTATATCCAACCTCAGACATAAAAAAACCTCCTTGTAGTTTGTGAGTTTTTTAGTGGTTATCTTTTATTTCTCACCCCTTTGTTGAATGTTTAGGTTGTTTGCCATCTTAGAACGAACTGAATATTTAATCAAATAATTATTTCAGCAAATTGGGAGATGATGAAAATATCTTTCATTAGAGCTGACATTTGTTAATTCCTACACTGCAAAGTTTAATAAACTCAGAAAGTATGCAGAACACAATCTGAGACATTTGATACTGCCAGCAAGTGCATCCTAATTTGCCTAGCAGTTCAAAGAATGTCTTTGTCTTCTTGTATTAGTGAAACTACCTGCCCTAAACCTTGAAGTCTTTAGGATTAAGGAGGTATTCTGTGTAAAAAACCTTATGCTGCTAGCAAGAAGCTCTCATTTGAAAAGATTTAATACTCTGAAGCAAATATCAGAACAAAGACTGTGAAAGTAATGGCTTCTTAATGGCATGAAGCAACGCTAGGGCTGTCTTAATCAATGAGAACATACCGTATTTTACAATATGCTCATAATCACAACAAAAAATATTGTAACATGTTACCTAAGACAAAAAATGAAATTGCTGGAAATACTCTTCTTAAAACTTGCCTCTGATGAAAAGCCATAAGGTAAGATAAGATTAGCTATACATCGAAAGATAGAATGAAATGAGTTGTTTGCATCATCTTGTATTTGCTATGTGCTGGGGGTGCCCATGCCTCTGACATCAACATAACATGGCCACAACTCACTAATCCTAATCGTACACCTTTGAAATGTGGGAGGAAACCTGAGCACCCGGAGGAAACCCATGCGGTTACAGGGAGAACATACAGAACTCGTTACAGACAGCAGAGGGAATCAAGCCCCAATCAGAGATCACTGGCACTGTAAAGCGATTGCACTAACCATACTGCCCAGAAAACCAGAGCCAGAAAGATTTTCTCTGCTTCTCTCTGCATAGGTGCTGTCTGAACTTTCGCTGCAACACACACAAAGTGCTGGAGGAGCTCAGCAGGCCAGGCAGCATCTATGGAAAAGGGTACGGTCTACGTTTCGGGCTGAGATCCTTCAGCAGGTTCTGAAGGGTACTGCTGAAGTGTCTCAGCCCGAATCGTCAACTGTACTCTTTTCCATAGATGCTGCCTCTCCTGCTGAGTTCCTCCAGCATTTTGTGTGTGTTGTTTGGATTTCCAGCGTCTGCAGACTTTCTCTTGTTTGTTCTGGTTTTTTTATCAGATTGCGCTTACCGCAGCCAGGCCTTATGGTAAGTTCCCCTGTACTCACACCACTTTAACTCCATTAGTTCGTACAAGGTGAACAGCTTGGCTGCTTCTGGTCTGCAAATGAACATACCATCTTTCCCCATTTCTGAGTAAACCATATTAAGTTCTATTGAATGTAAACCTGCCGCTACTCCTTGATCATTGTACAGAACAGCCTCTTCGTCCCAGTACCAACTATCTTCATCTTGTTTTCCTCTATTAGTAAGCGCATTTCAATTAATTCTATTTACCATTACAATAAACTCCTAGCACTTTTTATTACAAAAGAGACCATTGCTGAGTTGGCATTGGAATTGGACTAGGTGTATTACTGTCATGTGCTGAGGTACAGTGTAAAGCTTGTCTTGCATACAGTTCACACAGATCAAATCATTACATGGTGCATTGAGGAAGTACAGGGCAAAACAATAACAGAATGTAGAATTAAAAATTAACAGTTAGTCAGTAAGGTTCAAAATAATACATTACATTTGCCCCAAAATTCTCATCCTAAGAATGTAGCCAATTATTTTTAGCTGTTCCTATGACTGGCCAAAATCTCACAACAATCCACCTGTTCCTGAGGACTTAGGAGACCAATATGGCCAATGCAGATGATGTCCAAGAATTAACAACATCCAAGCTTCATGCTAAGGGAAGCCAAATTATTTCTCATTTACCTTGGTCTCTATGCTCATCAGTTCTCATACATAATAAGACTATAAAGTAAGGGAGGAGAATTGGCCCATCAGGTCTGCTTCGCTAAACAACTGTGGATTCTCAAGATTCAAAAACTTTATTGTCATTCTAACCATACACCAGCTCTGCAGGGCAGAATGAGACAGCGTTTCTCAGGGGCAGTGCAATCATAACTGCTAGAGATGCTAGAGATACTCACAGAAGTATGAATATTTGAGTATTTTCACTTTTTTTTATTTCAGAATGCCAGTGTCTGCTTTTCACTGAACAATAACATCCCAGCATATTCAAGGTTTTGATGTCAGTCTTGCAGATTTTCTTTATTTTCAGATATTATTCATTTTGAGACCCAATCACACCTTGGTTTAATATATTTTTTAGCTGTTACACAGAATCATAATAAATATTCCATTAATCCTGATGAGTTGGAAAGGGTGCATGGGAACCTGTGCATTGAAATGGAACAGGAGAGCTGAACCTCCTACGGTGTGAATTGGAGCACGGGAATGAGGTTCCCATGATGTGAGAGGGAGGACAGGAACTGGGACCCCGTTGAATAGAAAAACAACTGAGGCTCTGGTTAGTTGAAAGGGAGCATAGGAATCAGAGTGCTGGTGAATTGAATTATAGCACAGAAATTGGGTCCTCATGAGTTGAACCAGAATCCCAATAATTTGAGAGGAGCATAGGCCCCAGTGTCCTCCAGTGACTTGAAAGCGCATGCAGCAGAGATTGCCCGGAATGAGCCAGATACTGAACCATTAGCAGGGAATTGGAGTTTTAGTTTACCCCTTTGATTCGTTTGAATAATTTCAGAGGATAACAGTCCTAAACAATGACTTCTTATGCACCTAGAATTTTAGCAAGGAGAAGGTCCAGGCAATATGCAGAAATTAGATGAATTTGATAAAGTAAGAAATTGTGAGGTCTAAAATTATGCCGTGAGAGCAGAAATTAAAGCATCAATGAGAGTTTAAAAAGATTAGACTGACAAAAGTTGAAAGCTCTGCTAATACTGGCAAATGAAAGTGAAGGATTATGCATAGTCACCCTGAGTGTAGGTTCCAAATTAGAATACAATATTGCAAGAGGTTGCAAAGCTCAAGTGGATAACACATGAAGATAAATGTATGAACACAAATAACTTGAAGTCCGCTGAGAAATGAACAGCCAGCGGAGTGAAGAATAAACACTGGGGTGAAGAATAAAAGAAAAGTAGAGACAATTAGCATATAGTGGGACTACAACCAGAGGTCATGGCTTAAGGGTGAAAGGATTAAAGGCAACATGAAGAGAAACCTCTTCCCTTAGAGAATGGTGAGGGTATGGAATGAGCTGCCCCCACAAGTAATGCATGCAATCTTAATTCCAATGCTTAAGACCATAAGATATAGGAGCAGAATTTAAAAACATAAGAACATCAGAACATAAGAAATAGGAGCAGGAGTAGGCCATCTGGCCCGTTACCCTGCTCTGCCATTCAATAAGATCATGGCTGACCTGGCCATGGACTCATCTCCACCTACCTGCCTTTTCCCCAAAACCCTTAATTCCCCTACTATGCAAAAATCTATCCAACCTTGTCTTAAATATATTTACTGAGGTAGCCTCTGCTGTTTCATGGGGCAGAAGATTCCACAGATTCACCACTCTCTGGGAAAAGCATCATCTCTGTCTTAAATCTTCACCCCCAAATCCTGAGGCTATGTCCCCTAGTTCTAGTCTCACCTACTGGTGAAAACAAATTTCCTGATTATCTTATCAATCCCTTCCATAATTTTACATGTTTCTATAAGATCTCCTCTCATTCTTCTGAATTCCAGCGAGTACAGTCCCAGGCATCTCAATCTCTCCTCATAGTCTAACACACTTATTTCTGGAATCAACCTGGTGAACCCCCTCTGCACCACCTCCAAAGCCAGTATATATTTCCTCAGGTAAGGAGACCAGAACTGCACGCAGTACTCCAGCTGCGGCCTCACCAGTATCCTGAACAGTTGCAGCATAACCTCCCTGCTCTTAAGTTCAATCCCTCTAGCAATGAAGGCCAAGAGAAGTTTGGCTAGGTACATGAATAGTAAAGGGAGGGAGGGCTATGGTCCCGGTGCAGACCGATGGGAGAAGGCAGTTTAAATGGTCTGGCATTGACTTGATGGGCTGAAGGGCCTGTTTTTGTACTGTACTTCTCAATGATTCAATGACTCTATAGTGCAGAATCTCCTATTTGGCAGACATTACCAAGTGACTGCATTTTTAAAATCTAAAAACTCTGCTTAATCGAGTACGATTGATGAAGTGACCCAGTGATGTGCTGTCCAATAAAACAAATTACAGTCACTGATAATGAAATAAGATGTAGATACCGAAAATGCAACATCAGAAAATACTAAAAGCATGTCAGCAGTTTAGGCAGCATCTGTGGAAAAAGAATTAAAGTTAATATTTCAGGTCAAAGTCCCTTCATCATATGTTTTTAGAATATTCTTGTAGTGTGTCAGTCATAACAACCCAGATTGCATATCCACTGCTTTTCAGTTTCTGTCAGGTATTTTTTCCAGCAAAATAATTGCCATTTCAATCAGCAGGCAGAATTGAGCTACAGAGCTTCGAATATTGGTGAATATAGTGAGATTAAACTACAGTTTGTTTTGTTTTTATTATCTACGGCAAAGATTAATTCAGCTGTGATTTTTAAAAAAAGAGGAAATGTTGTAGGCAGTAACGCAGATTTCCAGTTGCTGAACAGTATGGACAGGATTTGAGGGAAGGAGAGGATCAGCGCCACTGAAAATTGGCCATTAGTTACACTTCACGATTTAAGGCTTCTTTAATATTCACTAAATCCCAGATGCCTTGAGGAAAACAGACAATGCACTCATAAAATGATAGAGAATTTTAAATACAGAAAATTAATCCAAGTAAATCTGCCCAAGTTGGTAAATACGCTCCAAAAAATTCTCCTGCTTATTTACTAAGTTTCTTTATTGCTTCATGCACTAACATGCTCCCCTTTTAAATGTTTCTCTGCAATGTCTAGTACGGTTTCAATTACAAATTGTGAGTGAGAAATACTTTACATAATACATTTATTTATCTTTTTAAAGTACAGCATTGAGTACTAGTTAGAATTCTTTTGTATATGTCGATCTAATCATTTGAACAAATAGATGAAGGAAAAGGAGGGAAAAACAGCTCTGGGGCATAAGTATTACAAACAGTAGGCATGGTTGGGCTACTTCTTTAGGACAAAGTGTTCTGTTCCCGTGATTCTCTGCCTCTAATGTGTTTATAACGTGCCCATTTATAAGTTTATGAAGATTGCCTCTGTTTGCTCTCTGGCATCCAAGGTCATCCTGCCACCTGGATCAACCATGAGGTCGCCAATTTCAGAAGACAGCCACTTAGGTTAAAGTTGATATTTACCTCTACAGTATATTTTTCAAGTATCATGTTATTTTGGAGTTTAAAGAACATTAGTAAAGCTTTGAGGTTTTATAAAGAGAAAAAGGGTACCTTCTACTTTTAAGACATTTTAGATATAAATTAGTAGTTAGGCAGGAAAAATGTGACATTACTGATGTCAACCAGTAATAACATTGATGACTTGTGAAATTAATACAACTAATAAATACCCTGTTGAAGTTGTGAATAGTTAGACTAGGAGGTTTAATGAAGTAGCTTTAAAGCAAGCAAGCACGACTATTTACTAAAAGTGACTACAATCAGCGGAATAGAGATTATACAGGACTCTATATGACAGGAGGAACCTGTACCATGTAAGCTTGATGTAGGAATTGCACCTAGGAATTTGATGCATTTGTGTACATATTTACATGTGTTAAAAAGCATGTTTATACATAATCTCATACTGTAGATAATTTCCAAACCTGTTACCAGCTTTTGAGAGATTGAGCATAGCATTTACTAGTCCTATGGTGGAATCAAAACTAAAAGGCTGTTATTTGATATGCAATTAGCCTGATCACTCTGCAATATATATAATTAACTTAATTTATTCTAACTCAATGGTCATTTCAAACCAGAGAGAGAAGGAGGTCACATGTGGTGGTAGCATAGTGGTTTGCACAATGCTATTACAGCTCAGGGCGTCAGAGTTCAGTGTTCATTCCCAGCGTCCCCTGTAAGCCGTCTCCATAGATCCTCTCCATGGAATGTGTGGGTTTTCTCCCAGTGCTCTGGTTTCCTCCCACAGATCCAAGATGTACTGGGTGGGATAATTGGTCATTGTAAATTGTCCTGTGATTGGGTTAGGGTTAAATTGAGGTTGTCGGGGTTTGGTGGGCAAAATGGTTCGAAGGGCTAAAGAGCCTATTCCATGCTCTATCTCTAAATAAAAGAAATAATTAGTGTATTGGTAAGGCATGGGGTTGTAGTGCTGTGGTAATGCCTTTCAAGCCAGGCGGATAAAACCTAGTCTTTACTCTCTTGGCAGTAATTTAGCAAAGTGAGTCACTAGCCTGCTATGACATTCCATTCAGGTTAACTGTAGAACTGAACTCTCTACAAAGGATATTGAAAACAGTGTGTCAGATGGAAATTCTGAAGAGAAACACAACCTACTCTGATCCAGGGTTCCCAACCTGGGGTCGTTGGATCCCTTGCTTAATGGTATCGGTCCATGGCATAAAAAAGGTTGGGAACCCCTGCTCTGATCCCTTATAGACAGGATGGCACACTTCCTGCAAGGTCTATAGTCCAGGAGTATACTCGGTCATTTACTTAAGCACTTAATGATTAATTTTGTTACTGAGTCGCATCAGTGAACATCATGATACATTTTCCTCCCATTTGCAATGTAAATAGTTCAGCTTGATCAGTGAACTTTGCAACAGTGTAGCACGGTGCCTAAGAAATTCCTTATTCTCATAACTGGAAGTGGACATTAGAGTACTGTAATATTGAAATGGTCTTAACGCTCTTTCTAATTACCTTAAGCATTTGGACACAGTGAAATCAGCCCTAGATGAGAGATTGATAATCAATCCTATACTGCCCTAGTTGTTTTAGAAAGTTGTGGTAACTCTGATTATATTGATATTGGGCTACAAGTTCATTTGTGTGGAAAAACATTTTTAGTGCTATTGATTTTCAATGTTTTAATGCTATAATCTCAGAATTTTTGTCCTGAAGAAGTGTCTCAGCCTGAAATATTGGCTGTTTATTCATTTCCTGCTGAGTTCTTCCAGCATTTTTTTTCAATTTCCAGCATCTGAAGAATTTCTTGCAGTTATGATCTCAAAACATAGCTGTTACATGTGTGTGTGTGTGTGTGTGTGTGTGTACGCGCACGTTTTGTGTGTGTACGCGCACGTTTTGTGTGTGTGTGTGTGTGTGTGTGTGTGTGCATGCACGCATATGTATGGCACAATTGATAACACATATATGCCTCCTCTTCTCCATATTATGCACAGGATATTGGAGTTCAAATCAGACAAAATATGGATATGCCTCCTTCACTACATTTCACGTCATTTCCAGAAATGCCCCAAATGGTGTCATTGTAAATGAATCACGCGGAGAATGGAGATGTAGTTCTAACAGCTTTTTATTCAGCAGGTCCAACAGGTTTTCTGGAGTATCCATCTCTCTCTCTCTCTCTCTCGCTTAGAGATACAATTTATTAGGGATACACCATGGTAACAGGCCTTTCCGGCCCAACGAGCCTACACCACACAACTGCACCCATGTCACCTACTAACCCACACTTCTTTACAAATAGCTATTGAATTATAACATTTTGGGTGTAGATAGCTAACTTTGTAGATTTCCAGATTTACAGTAGAATGTATCTTAACCGACAAGACACCTTTAAATAATCAAGTACCAGCGGACATTCTGAAGGGTTTTGAGCATAAAACCCCAATGATCCATACAGTGTGTACTGCTCTTACAGTGTTAAGGGATGTCTCTATGGATATGCAAATCCCCCAGAATACCTTAATTGACAAAACAAATGTGTCTTGTATCATGTGATAAGTGACTGGGATGGCACTTTATATTAGTAAAGGCCACTTAATACCTTCCCTAATCTCATCCTGTGAATTTCAATGAGAACCAATGAACATAAAAGCTCATTTATTGGCTGCCCCTGACAGTTACAGTGGTGCTGAATCAGAAGGTCCCACATCCAATGACTAGTCATTAGAGTATTGATGAATGTTACATTGTTGAAGGAGGTATACTTGTATGGGTATCATTGGAAGAGATTGCCTTGACAATTTCCAAAGCCTGGCTCTTTATTGGCTTCCAAGCTGCCTGTGATCTTTAAAGATAGTGGTGTCAGATTACAGCTGGGATGTCAAATGTGAAGACCAGTTCTCATTTGTATTAACTTGTTACAACGATCATATAATTCCTGAAGAATGTCCCATCCCTAACAATCCCTCCACCACTAAACTGGCCCACAGACAGAAATTTGCCCAAAGTCTAAAGGGGTTAAAATTAAACAGGGCTGCAAAGTGCCCTTCACTAAAGATCCCTTCCCCAATGGGTTGCTTTACACTTATGCTGGAGCTGGATGGCCACAGGAATGTTCTGTCTCATCTGAGTATATGTATCTTCAACTTCCTGTTCACCACTTATGCCAACATAACGTCACATTTTCTGCTCCTTCCCTCTTGGCTCAAACTGCCTGGCCCTCAAGTTTGGAAACTTGGTATCTCAACTTGGATTCCTTCCCATGTCTGTTTTCTCCAATATCTTTCTTTGCAAATCCATCCCACCCAACATAGATAACATTCAAAACTGACCTTCATTACAAAATACTATAACAGACACCACTACAGCTCAGGACAGCAAATCTGTCCTTTGCTATCAGATTCCCCCTTCTCCTGCCCTGTATCTCTTTCACTAATCAACTTTCCAGCTCTTTCCTTCACCTCTCCCCTCCCTCCTCGTTTCACCTATCACCTTGTGGTTCTTCCTCTCCTCCCCCCAACTTTCTTACTCTGACTCCTCATCTTTTTTTTCCAGTCTTGATGAAGGGTCTCAGCCCAAAGCGTCAAGTGTGTGCTCTCTTCCACTTTTTTTTGTAACTTATTTTTTATTGAATTTCATCATCAAACAAACATTTACATAAGATGTATTTCAGATACTATACATATATATCATATAATCATATTTGCCACAAATCTCCACATAATATTTATCTAAGGTATACAGTTATAGAAAGGAGAGGAAAGAAACAACAATTGAAAGAAGAAAACTATGTACAAAGTAGGGAGTGATTTTTTTTTACAACATATTCATTGACTTGTGAGAATAAAATCAGGCCTATGAGGTGTTATGTAGTTAAACCATTTTTTCCAGTATGAATCAAATTGTTCCAACTTATGATTAACAGATGCTGTTATCTTCTCCATTTTGTAAATATCCATTGTAATATCCATCCATACATTTAAAATTTCCTGGTAAGGGTCTTTTTAACAGCCACCAGCAGTACATTAAATATTTATCTCTTTTCAACCATTCTTGAGGTTTATACCCAAAATATATGGTCTTACTCTCTAAGGGTATTTCACATTTAAAGGTGTCTTGTAGGGCATTATGTATCCCACTCCAATAGTCTTTGATAATTCCCAGAAAATATGATAATGGTTTGCATTTTGATTTCCACAATTTCTCCAGCAAACAGGGGGGTTACTATCATAATGGGATTTCTGATAGGGTGTAATAAAATATCTTATCAAGTTTTTCCACCCAAACTCCCTACATTTCTGTGAACTGGTACACTTCCATTGATACCTCCATATTATTGTCCAGTCTTCCTCAGGTATTATTATCCCTCCTTCCTTCTCCCATTTTGTTTTAATGTATGAAGTCGAATGTGTTTTAAGATTTCATAAACCCTTGTACATGCTTGAAATTATCCTACTACCATTGTCTGAATTATATACTTTTCTAAATAGCTCTATCAGACACGCACTTGCCTTGGTTACGTTTTTAACTGTCCTATTAACATACTGTCGCATCTGTAAATACTGTTAAGAGTCTTGTTTTTCTAATAAGTGTTTCTCTTTCAGCATTTTAAAACTGAACAGTTTTCCTTCTTTCATTATATTGCGAATAGCTGTTATTCCTTTAGCTGTCCAGTCCTTAAATCTAGCATCCAGTTTATTCGACGTAAAATCCGAGTCACATGCACACCATTTAAGAATAGGAATGTCTCTCTCTAGTTTATATTCTTTTATAATAGTTTTCCGTATTTTAAAGTCCATTTCACCCACGGGTTGTCAATATTATTTATGTAACTTTATAGGTTGCTATCAGCCAAAATTGCCTGTATCGGGATGGAAAGTATCCTCTCCTCAATGTTTTTCCAATGAGCGTCACATGATGGGTTGCACCAGCATATCATGGCTCTCAACTGTGCTGCAAAATAATAATCTCTAAGAGAAGGTAGGCCCCATCCCCCCTTTTCCTTGGCTAATTGTGAAGTTTTGAGACAAACCCTAGGCCTTTTACCTTGCCATATATATCTTGATAGCATCTTGTTCCATTCATTGAATTGATTTTGGTTAATCTCTATTGGTAGGGTCTGAAAGAGTAATAGTAGTCTGGGTACTATATTCATTTTAACAGATTCAATCCTTGAACTGAGACCAAGAAAAGGAATTAGGTTCCATCTTGTTATATCTTCCTTAATTTTTATATATACATAGGCTGATAATTTGCATTCTGATAATTTTGCCAAATCTGTTGGCATAATGATACCCAAATATTTGACGGACCCTGTTTGCCATGCCCAAGGATATCTACTTTCAATTTCTCTTGGTGGGCTATAGTTATGTGAAAGTAGTTGGGTTTTATCTATGTTGATCTTGTATCCTGATAATTGGCCATATTGTTCAAAGGATTGCATCAATTTAGGTAAAGAGTATGTTGGTTGCCCTAGATAGATCAAAATGTCATCTGTATAACAGGCCAATTTATGCTCTGTCCCTTTAATAGTAATTCCTCTGATATCTTCATTTTGTCTGATGTATTGAGCTAATGGTTCCAGATATAATGTGAAGAGTAGCGGTGACCATGCACAACCCTGTCTCGTGCCCCTTTCTAGGGTAAAACTATTAGATAAATATCCATTGATTTTAATCCTGGCAGTAGGATTGTCATATAGTGCCTATATAGTTTTAATAATTGTGTCATGTAGACCAAATCTATGTAAAACTCTGTAAAGAAAATTCCAATTAACCAAATCAAATGCCTTTTCAGCGTCCACACTTATCACTATTGCTTCAATTTCATTTTTTAAAAATATGATCCATAATGAAGTGTCCTTCGTATATTGTCTTGTGTTTGGCGTCGTTGTATAAAGCCTGTCTGATTATTATGTGTCAGTGTGGGTAGAAACGTCTTCTAATCATTTGGCCATGATGGAAGTAAATATTCTATAATCCACATTGAGAACAGATATTGGTCTAAATGACCCACATTCCATTTTATCCTTGCCTTCTTTCAGTATAACTGAGATTACCGCCTCCTTCCAACTGGGTGGCATTTGCGCCTTTCTTAGAGCCCAGTTCAGTGTGGGGAGTAAAACAGGAATTAACTCACTTCTAAACTCTTTATACCACTCTGCCGTATATCCATCTGATCCTGGTGACTTGTCTAATTTAAGCCTACTAATTGCAGTTTTTAGTTCAGCTTCAGTTATGTCAGCAGTCATTGTTCTATTTTATTCTTTGCTTAAAGTGGGTAATTCTAAAGAATTCAGGAAGATGTCAATATGGGTTATGCTTCCCCCTGGAACTTTGGAATATAGAGTTTTGTAAAACATTTCAAAGGCTTCTTGAATTTCACCTAGCTTATTTTTTTTTATCACTTTTGTTCTTGGATCCCTTATTCTATGAATTGTATTTTCTGCTATCGTTTTTTTTCAGTTTCCATGCCAGTATTTTCATAGATTTAGATCCACTTTCATAGTGTCTGTTTCAGAAACATTAAATTTTTAAAAATTTCTTGTGTAGCCAAACTATTAATTTCATTCCTAATTTTTTTTAATTTCCTGTGCCTCCTGTGCCAAACTGAATTTGCGTTTTTTTCTGGCAACACACATCAAAGTTGCTGGTGAACGCAGCAGGCCAGGCAGCATCCCTAGGAAGAGATACAGTTGACGTTTCAGGCCGGGACCCTTCGTCAGGACTAACTGAAGGAAGAGTTAGTAAGAGATTTGTTGTTCCTGTTGTTTGTGTTTTTTTCTAGTTCCTTTGGCTTATTTTGTAATTCCTCTGATGTTCTATTCCTTAAATCAGGTCAAAATCAACAGATAAGTATATAGGTGTATGGTCACTTACATCTATTGTTCCAGTTCCACAGGTGATTATTTTGTCTCTATCTTTTCCAAAAGTTATGAAATAGTCTATTCTTGTACATACGGAATTGGGGGCAGAATAATGAGCATA
Organism: Mobula birostris; assembly: GCF_030028105.1. Classification (NCBI taxonomy): domain Eukaryota; kingdom Metazoa; phylum Chordata; class Chondrichthyes; order Myliobatiformes; family Myliobatidae; genus Mobula; species Mobula birostris. Next base: position 57,275,804 of record NC_092386.1, on the reverse strand, counting down.
ATCCCTTCTGTTGGGGAAAAGGTCCCTCCATATATCAATTAGACCAACATCCTCAAAAAAGGTGTTAACTTCCGTATGTAAGGACTTTGTTTCATACGTTTTTCTATTGGAAGAGTCTGACTTTGGTTGTAATTGTAAATTTAAGTCTCCCCCACATATCAAGAGACTTTCTGTTTCCGTTACCATAATATTAGTAATTTTCTGGAAGAAACTAATATCACTTCCTGGGGGTGCATATATATTCAATAAAGTAACTGGATTTCCATCTATATTCCCCCTTACTAGAATATATCGGCCCTCCTTATCTCCCATTTTGAATACTTTTTCAAAATTTAGCTTACTTGAGATGGGAATAGCAACTCCTCTTTTATGTCCTGATTTATATGAGGAGAAAAAAAAATTAGTGAAGCCCATTCTCTTTAATTTTCCATGCTCATTATCACTTAAGTGAGTTTCCTGTAAATATACTACACGGGCTTGTTTTTTTTTCATTTTGATAGAATTTTACTGCACTTGACTGGATTCAACAGCCCATTGACATTAAAAGAAATGAATTTTACTTTGTCCTTAGCCATGTGTATTTATCTGTTAGCATATGATTGAAATTTGCAGAACATAACTTAATCGATCCACTCCCTGAACAAATAAGAGCCAAGAAACATGAATAATAAAAAAACGGTAACAAAGGTGTGATTCCAAGGCTGGGGTCTCTAGATGACCCTGGGTTGGGCTACAAGAAAAGTCTAGCTGTGGGGGATAGCCCCTCCGACCTGTGAGTTGAGGGGCCCCGTTGCAGTACCTATAAAAGTAAGTTAAAAAAAACTATGTCCATTACACAGAAATGATTTCCCAGTGTATTCCTCCAATATATATATTCTCATTTAGGTGGGGAAAAAGGAATGAATAAATGAATTTTTAAAAATTGAGTAATATAAAATCCACATTATAACATGTATTTCTCGAGGTAGGTATATCACTGTCTATTTTTGCTTCCATTTAGTTTATCAGCACTTTTAAAGTTAGTCAAACCTTATAGCTCTTCTGGAGGAGGTGAGGGCTGCCCTCGGAGAACTGACAGTCTCTTCCTAATATCCTTCTCTTGTCCTGCTCCCGTCCCCTGCTTTCCAGGTTCTCTTACTATTTCCCAAGCAGCTTGGGACAACAGCTCAGCCAGACTTTCCCTTGGTTTGACCACGCTAACGGGCAGCCCTCTGTTGTTCATGTCTGTGGTCCCCTCCTCCACCATCTGGTACAGTCACATCCCTTCTTGGTAAAATACCCTCAGTTTAGCAGGGTACGGGGTTTGGAATTTAATCTTTTCTTGCTTTAATATTCGTTTCGCTTCGGAATATTCCTTCCGTTTCTGTAGGACCACCGGGGGGTAATCATGGTCGAAGTATATTAACTTCCCGTTCCAAAACACCCTCTTCTTACCCCAGGCCCTTCGTAGAATCTCCGCCTTCTCTTGAATCGATGGAATCTAAGTACTACTGAGCGCGGTTTACTTTGTCTGTCTCCGGGAGGCTGCGGGGCGAGCGAACGATGCGCCCCCTCAATTTCAATCTCCATAGTCAGGGGAATCTCCAGCGCTTCCCTCAGCAATATCATTGATAATCCCTCCGTTCCTTCGGGAACATTATAAATCCTTATATTTTTCCGTCGCGATCTTCCCTCCTGATCAGGCAATTTACTTTCCTGCTGATTTAATATTTTTATCGGCTTACTTATCTGTTCCACGTTTTGCACAGGATCTTCCACCTTCTCTATTCAAGTCTCTGCCACCGCTATTTTCTGATTGACGTTGGTGAGCTCTGACTTTATATCATGGAGTTGCTGCTTTCTATCTTTTTGGACTTCCCTTATCTCTTCCAAAACCCTTATCATTTTTGCCGCTTCACCTGCAGGAGGCCCAGCGTCAGCCTCGCCGCCTCGCGCACGTGTAGGAGAGCCACTGCTGCCCCTCTCTCTTCCATAGGCTCCGCAGTGATGCTTTTTTATCTCCATTCTTTCTCCCCATTCTTGCCCCCCTTATCAATTCAGATATTTTCGAAAGATCTTATAATTGATGGATTAACAGAGCAAAATATGCGTTTTTCTGGAGGAGCTGGTGATTTAAGCTGCGATTCTGAACGATGACGTCACCGGAACCCATGTACTCTCTTCCATGTTGCTGCCTGGCCTGCTGAGTTCTTCCAGCATTTTGTGCGTGTGTTGCTCTGGTTAGTAGGTTAATTGGTTATTGTAAATTCTCCTGTGATTAGGCTAGGGTTGTATTGATGGGTTGCTGGGTGGCGCAGTTCGTTGGGCTGGAAGGGCCTGTTCTGTACTGTATCTGTAAATAAATAAAATAAACTGCAACATTTTAGTACTTCCTTCACAGTTTGCTGACAAACTCCTACAAATTTGTGTGCCCATTCCCTGCACCCATAGGACTGCTTTCATGAAGCGTGGTCAGGAT